>NC_044324.1:9649255-9845096 GCF_007399415.2 Gopherus evgoodei
TCCCGGCCGAGACCCTGCGTTCCAGGCCCCCTCTCCCCCGATCGAGACCCTGCGTTCCTGGCCCCCTCTCACCCCGGCCAAGACCCTGTGTTCCTGGCCCCTTCTCCCCCGGCCGAGACCCTGCATTCCTGGCCCCCTCTCTCCCGGCCGAGACCCTGCGTTCCTGGCCCCCTCTCCCCCCTATCGAGACCCCTGCGTTCCTGGCCCCCTCTCCCCCGATCGAGACCCTGCGTTCCTGGCCCCCTCTCCCCCGATCGAGACCCTGCGTTCCAGGCCCCCTCTCCCCCGATCGAGACCCTGCGTTCCTGGCCCCCTCTCGCCCGGCCAAGACCCTGCGTTCCTGGCCCCTTCTCCCCCGATCGAGACCCTGCGTTCCTGCCCCCTCTCCCCCCGATCGAGACCCTGCGTTCCTGGCCCCTCTCCCCCGATCGAGACCCTGCGTTCCAGGCCCCCTCTCCCCCGATCGAGACCCTGCGTTCCTGGCCCCCTCTCTCCCGGCAAGACCCTGCGTTCCTGGCCCCTTCTCCCCCGATCGAGACCCTGCGTTCCTGGCCCCCTCACCCCCGATCGAGACCCTGCGTTCCTGGCCCCCTCTCCCCCGATCGAGACCCTGCGTTCCTGGCCCCCTCTCTCCCGGCCAAGACCCTGCGTTCCTGGCCCCCTCTCCCCCGGCCGAGACCCTGCGTTCCTGGCCCCCTCTCCCCCGGCCGAGACCTTGCGTTCCTGGCCCCCTCTCTCCCGGCCAAGACCCTGCATTCCTGGCCCCTTCTCCCCCGGCCGAGACCCTGCGTTCCTGGCCCCCTCTCTCCCGGCCAAGACCCTGCGTTCCTGGTCCCCTCTCCCCCGATCGAGACCCTGCGTTCCTGGCCCCCTCTCCCCCGATCGAGACCCTGCGTTCCTGTCCCCTCTCCCCCGATCGAGACCCTGCGTTCCTGGCCCCCTCTCCCCCGATCGAGACCCTGCGTTCCTGGCCCCCTCTCCCCCGATCGAGACCCTGCGTTCCTGGCCCCTTCTCCCCCAGCCGAGAGCCTACGTTCCTGGCCCCCTCTCCCCCGATCGAGACCCTGCGTTCCTGGCCCCCTCTCCCCCGATCGAGACCCTGCGTTCCTGGCCCCCACTCCCCGGCCGAGACCCTGTGTTCCTGGCCCCCACTCCCCGACCGAGACCCTGTGTTCTTGGCCCCCTCTCCCCCGGCCGAGAGCCTGCGTTCCTGGCCCCTTCTCCCCTGATCAAGACCCTGCGTTCCTGGCCCCCTCTCTCCCGGCCGAGAGCCTGCGTTCCTGGCCCCTTCTCCCCTGATCAAGACCCTGCGTTCCTGGCCCCCTCTCTCCCGGCCGAGACCCTGCGTTCCTGGCCCCTTCTCCCCTGATCAAGACCCTGCGTTCCTGGCCCCTTCTCCCCCGGTCGAGACCTTGCGTTCCTGGCCCCCTCTCCCCCGATCGAGACCCTGCGTTCCTGGCCCCCTCTCCCCCGGCCAAGACCCTGCGTTCCTGGCCCCCTCTCCCCCGGCCAAGACCCTGCGTTCCTGGCCCCCTCTCCCCAACCGAGACCCTGCGTTCCTGGCCCCCTCTCCCCCGATCGAGACCCTGCGTTCCTGGCCCCTTCTCCCCCAGCCGAGAGCCTACGTTCCTGGCCCCCTCTCCCCCGATCGAGACCCTGCGTTCCTGGCCCCCTCTCCCCCGGCCGAGACCCTGTGTTCCTGGCCCCCACTCCCCGACCGAGACCCTGTGTTCTTGGCCCCCTCTCCCCAACCGAGAGCCTGCGTTCCTGGCCCCCTCTCTCCCGGCCGAGAGCCTGCGTTCCTGGCCCCCTCTCCCCCGGCTGAGACCCTGTGTTCCTGGCCCTCTCTCCCCTGATCGAGACCCTGCTTTCCTGGCCCCCTCTCCCCCGGCTGAGACCCTGTGTTCCTGGCCCTCTCTCCCCTGATCGAGACCCTGCTTTCCTGGCCCCCTCTCCCCGACCGAGACCCTGCGTTCCTGGCCCCCTCTCTCCTGGCCGAGACCCTGCGTTCCTGGCCCGCACTTGAACCCCCGCCCCAGCTAAATCCCTGCCACTTTCCTGGCCCCCTTCCCTCAGGTTTTCTATATTCCAAGAATAATGGAATTTTGTTTGTAATTTTGTTAAAAGCATGTGAAAAACCCTCCGGTGTCGCTGGCTGGGTGGTGCTCTGGGTGGGTTGGGGTGAGGAGAGGTGGAGGGGGCTGGGCTTCAGATGACACAGGTGGGGGCCGGATCTTCCCATTGCATCACCAGCTGCTACAGAGCACTGGTCTTATAGAGGGAGGGGGGCCCCAGCCATCACAGCCCTCCCCCCACCCCGAGCTCAATGACCAGTTATCACGGAGTCCCCGGGCGATGCTCTGGAACTGCTCCCCACCAAGCCAGTCAGGACTTTGGGGAGCCTCCTCTGCCTTGGAGCAGACTTGTTCAGGGCAAGAAGCTCACACAGCTTCACCTCCTGGGTCTCTCCTTGGAGCATTCAGCATCCTCTGCCCCTCCGTGCGCTTCCCACAGCGAGTCCACCCCAGCGGGGTCCTGGGGAAGCCACAGGATCCTGCACCCCCACTTTGCAGTCAGACGTGACTCTCAGCCAGCCAGTAACACAGAGGTTTATTCGATGACAGGAACAGGGTCTAAAACAGAGCTTGTGGGTACAGCGAACCGGACCCCTCGGCCGGGTCCATTCTGGGGGGCAGTGAGCCAGACCCCCAGGTCTGCACTTCATTCCTTGTCCCCAGCCAGCTCCAGACTAACAACCCCCTCCAGCCCCTCCTCTCTCCTCAGCCCCTTTCCCGGGCCAGGAGGTCACCTGATCCCTTTGTCTCCAACACCTTCAGCTGGCACCTTTGCAGAGGAGGGGCCCAGGCCATCAGTTGCTAGGAGACAGAGTGTCAGGCATTTAGGTGCACTGGCCCTTTGCTCTGCAGCAACCATACACCCTTATCCCAACACCTAGATATTAAGAACTGCAGAGGGGATACTGAGGCACCAACACAGTATTCAGAGGGAACATTAAGAACATTCCCAGTTTGTCACATCAGGCCTCACACCCTGATCCGACGCCTCTGCCATGCAATGGCACCTCCACCAGGGAAACACTGGATAGCACCACACTAATTGCAACAGGAGCGCACCCCAATGCACCCCCTGCCCCACTCCCTGCATCATGGGCCCCTAGCGCTGCCCTGGGGCCAGCCCTGCCTGCCGAGGGAGAGCGCCCCCAGCTGAGTGTCCCACCCCACTCCCTGCAGCCTAGCGCCCCCTAGTGCCACCCTGGGGCCAGCCCTGCTTGCTGGGGGAGAGCGCCCCCTGCTGAGCCCCTGCCCTGCTCCCTGCAGCCCAGCGCCCCCTAGTGCCGCCCTGGGGCCAGCCCTTCCTGCCAAGGGGAGAGCGCCCCCAGCTGAGTGCCCCACCCCACTCCCTGCAGCCCAGCGCCCCCTAATGCCGCTCTGGGGCCAGCCCTGCTTGCTGGGGGAGAGCGCCCCCTGCTGAGTCCCCCACCCCACTCCCTGCAGCCCAGCGCCCCCTAGTGCCACCCTGGGGCCAGCCCTGCCTGCTGGGGGAGAGCGCCCCCTGCTGAGCCCCTGCCCTGCTCCCTGCAGCCCAGCGCCCCCTAGTGCCGCCCTGGGGCCAGCCCTGCCTGCCGAGGGAGAGCGCCCCCTGCTGAGTCCCCCACCCCACTCCCTGCAGCCCAGCACCCCCTAGTGCCACCCTGGGGCCAGCCCTGCCTGCTGGGGGAGAGTGCCCCCTGCTGAGCCCCGGCCCAGCCCCCCACCCTGCAGCCCAGTGCCCCCTAGTGCCGCCCTGGGGCCAGCCCTGAATGCTGGGGGACAGCGCCCCCTGCTGAGTCCCCCACCCTGCTCCCTACAGCCCAGCGTCCCCTAGTGCCGCTCTGGGGCCAGCCCTGCCTGCTGGGGGAGAGCGCCCCCAGCTGAGTGCCCCACCCCACTCCCTGCAGCCCAGCGCCCCCTAGTGCCGCCCTGGGGCCAGCCCTGCCTGCCAAGGGGAGAGCGCCCCCTGCTGAGTCCCCCACCCCACTCCCTGCAGCCTAGTGCCCCCTAGTGCCGCCCTGGGGCCAGCCCTGCCTGCTGGGGGGGAGCGCCCCCAGCTGAGTGTCCCACCCCACTCCCTGCAGCCTAGCGCCCCCTAGTGCCGCTCTGGGGCCAGCCCTGCCTGCTGGGGGGGAGCGCCCCCTGCTGAGTCCCCCACCCCACTCCCTGCAGCCCACCGCCCCCTAGTGCCGCCCTGGGGCCAGCCCTGCCTGCCAAGGGGAGAGCTCCCCCTGCTGAGTGCCCCACCCTGCTCCCTACAGCCCAGCGCCCCCTAGTGCCACCCTGGGGCCAGCCCTGCCTGCTGGGGGAGAGCGCCCCCTGCTGAGCCCCTGCCCTGCTCCCTGCAGCCCAGCGCCCCCTAGTGCCGCCCTGGGGCCAGCCCTTCCTGCCAAGGGGAGAGCGCCCCCAGCTGAGTGCCCCACCCCACTCCCTGCAGCCCAGCGCCCCCTAATGCCGCTCTGGGGCCAGCCCTGCTTGCTGGGGGAGAGCGCCCCCTGCTGAGTCCCCCACCCCACTCCCTGCAGCCCAGCGCCCCCTAGTGCCACCCTGGGGCCAGCCCTGCCTGCTGGGGGAGAGCGCCCCCTGCTGAGCCCCTGCCCTGCTCCCTGCAGCCCAGCGCCCCCTAGTGCCGCCCTGGGGCCAGCCCTGCCTGCTGAGGGAGAGCGCCCCCTGCTGAGTCCCCCACCCCACTCCCTGCAGCCCAGCACCCCCTAGTGCCACCCTGGGGCCAGCCCTGCCTGCTGGGGGAGAGCGCCCCCTGCTGAGCCCCGGCCCAGCCCCCCACCCTGCAGCCCAGTGCCCCCTAGTGCCGCCCTGGGGCCAGCCCTGAATGCTGGGGGACAGCGCCCCCTGCTGAGTCCCCCACCCTGCTCCCTACAGCCCAGCGTCCCCTAGTGCCGCTCTGGGGCCAGCCCTGCCTGCCAAGGGGAGAGCGCCCCCTGCTGAGTCCCCCACCCCACTCCCTGCAGCCTAGTGCCCCCTAGTGCCGCCCTGGGGCCAGCCCTGCCTGCCGAGGGAGAGCGCCCCCTGCTGAGTGCCCCACCCCACTCCCTGAAGCCCAGCGCCCCCTAGTGCCACCCTGGGGCCAGCCCTGCCTGCCGAGGGAGAGCGCCCCCTGCTGAGTGCCCCACCCCACTCCCTGCAGCCCACCGCCCCCTAGTGCCGCCCTGGGGCCAGCCCTGCCTGCCAAGGGGAGAGCGCCCCCTGCTGAGTCCCTGCCCTGCTCCCTGCAGCCCAGCGCCCCCTAGTGCCGCCCTGGGGCCAGCCCTGCCTGCCGAGGGAGAGCGCCCCCTGCTGAGTGCCCCACCCTGCTCCCTACAGCCCAGCGCCCCCTAGTGCCACGCTGGGGCCAGCCCTGCCTGCTGGGGGAGAGTGCCCCCTGCTGAGCCCCTGCCCTGCTCCCTGCAGCCCAGCGCCCCCTAATGCCGCTCTGGGGCCAGCCCTGCCTGCTGGGGGAGAGCTCCCCCTGCTGAGTCCCCCACCCTGCTCCCTACAGCCCAGCGCCCCCTAGTGCCACGCTGGGGCCAGCTCTGCCTGCTGGGGGAGAGCGCCCCCTGCTGAGTCCCCCACCCCACTCCCTGCAGCCCAGCGCCCCCTAGTGCCGCCCTGGGGCCAGCCCTGCCTGCCGAGGGAGAGCGCCCCCTGCTGAGCTGCTCCCTGGCACCAGCCTGGGGTCAGTGCTGTGAGGTATTAATATACTGAGGGGGGTGTCGGGGAATAGAAGCCTGGTGTCTTGCGTTCCTGTCCTGCTCACCTTGCACACTCTGCCTGAGTGCAGGGCTCTGGCTTTGCCCTCCTTAGCCTGCTGGGCCTCCAACTGCATCCGGCTGTGGGGGGAGGTGGCTCACCCATGGGAAGTAGCTGTGGGCACGGCAGGGGAGGGGGAGCAGCACGGAGCCCCCTGCCGCCCCCCTGTTGCCATGGGCCTGTGCAGATGGGGCAGGTGCTGCGTCTCATGCAATTTCCTCTGGCAGCAGCGAGCAAACAGGGCTGGGCCGAGTGGGCGGCCAGCAGCTTGGGGCTGTGTGCAATTACTGTTGTGAGCTGGGAGATGTGCCCCCACCTGCCCCCAGCGCTGGGCCTGCAGCAGCCCACACCGGCTCCACAAACCTGACCCTGGCCCTGGAGCTGCCGGCAGGCCCAGTGACGCAGGAGCCAGCCCCGGCTCAGCACACACGGGGGGCAGCTGCAGGCGCGCGGGCGGAGCTCTGTGCACGGCCCCAGCTGGGCTCTGACGCCAGTGCCGAGGCAGATCAGCGCAGAACTTATAGCATGGGGGGGCTCAATACCCCCCATGGGGGGGCAATGTGTCACGGAGTGTGGCGGAGACAGGGCCCCGCACTCCTGGCTTCCTGCTATTCACCGTGACTCTCAGCCAGCCAGTAAAGCAGAAGGTTTATTCAGACGACAGGAACACAGTCCCAGACAGGTCTTGCAGGCACAGACAACAGGACCCCTCCAGTTAGGTCCATCTTGGGATCCCAGAGGCACCACAGCCCCACTGGGGTGTCAGAGCCCCATCTGGGCTCCCCTCCATTCCCCAGCCGGCTCCTGAAACTCTCCTCCTCCAGCATCTCCTCTCCCTTTGTTCAGCTTCCCTGGCAGAGGTGTCACCTGGCCTCTAACCCCTTCCTGGGTTCTCACGTTACCTGCTCAGATCTCCTCCCTCAGGCCAGTCTCCCACCCCCCAATGCAGATCCTCCTCCCAACACCCCCCCCTCCACTCAGCATTCACAGCCCCCAGTAAGAACAGTCCCAGTTTGTCACACCAGGACTGGCCTCCCCTCTCCTGTGGCTGAAGGAAGCTGATATCCCCTTCCCCAGCTCACTGCTGGTGCCCGGAAAGTGCAGGTGTCTGTCCCAGAGCGGCCTCTGCTTTTTGGGGCCAGGGGCCTGGCTGAGCTGTGGCCCCCAGACACCAGCCATGGCAGGGCCTAGCCCTCAGCGTGGGGACTGGTGGCCCCTCCAGTCTGCAGCTGCCCAGCCCTGGACAAGATGCCACACCCAATGCAAGCAGCTCTGGGGCTGCAGGATGCCATGGGAGTGTCAGGGCAGCTGCAAGACACACCTGGGTCCCCGACCCACCAGGACCTCAGCGTCGGCCCCATGGAGCAGTCGAGCTTTATAGCCACTTCCAAGGGCAGTGGGTGGCGCTGCGGCCTGTGAGGAACCCTGAGCCCAGGCCAGCCAGGGGCTCAGGTCAGCAGCCTTGGGACGCCCAGTGCCTGCCAGCGCCCCCAGAACCCAGCCCTGGGCTCACCCCCAGGGGCCCGACCCCACAGGTGTCCAAAGGTGGCTCTGTGTCATGGAGTCCCCAGGCGACGCTCTGGAACTGCTCCCCACCAAGCCAGTCAGGACTTTGGGAGCCTCCTCTCCCTTGGAGCAGACTTGTTCAGGGCAAGAAGCTCACACAGCTTCACCTCCTGGGTCTCTCCTTGGAGCATTCAGCATCCTCTGCCCCTCCGTGCGCTTCCCACAGCGAGTCCACCCCAGCGGGGTCCTGGGGAAGCCACAAGGCCCTGCACCCCAACTCCACAGTCAGATGTGACTCAGCCAGCCGGGAAAACAGAAAGTTTATTAGTTGACAGAACACAGCATCGGGCAGAACTGCTTAGCGCAGACATCAGTGACTTTAAGCCAAGTCCATCTTGGGGGAAGGGGAGCCCAGAGCCAGAGCTCTGGCCTCCCCCTGCACCCCAAGACGGCTGCCTGGCCCCTGCCCCTGCTCCTGCCCGTTGCTCCTCCTCCAGCCTTTTTCTCACTTTCCGGGCCAGAGTCACCTGGCCACATACCCTCCTGGACCTCTGCAAAAGTCACACCCCTTATTCCCACCACCTAGACATCGGTGCAATACACAGGCCTCCACTCCTCTGTTCCTGTGTCCCCGCAGCACCCCCTTTCCTCTGTCCCCATATGGCTCAGTGCCGCCTGCTGCCCTGTCCCTGTCCTGCCCCTGGTCCCTCTGCTCCTCTGTCCTCGTGCCCCCCAGCTCCTCTATCCCCTGTTGTGCCCCAGGTCCCCCCACCTACTCTGCACCCATTCCCCCAGCTCCCTCCCTCCAAGCCTCCGTCCCTGTGTCCCCCCAGTGCCCCTGTTCCTCTGTCCCCGTATGACTCAGTGCAACCTGCTCCTCTGTTCCCGTGCTGCCTCTGCTCCCTCCATGCCTCTGTCCCTGTGTCCCCCCAGAACTACTGCTCCTCCCTTCCCATGCCCCTCAGTGTCCCCCATCTCCCTCCACCTACTCTGTGCCTCTGTCCTCATTCCCCCAGCTCCCCCACTCCTCTGTCCCTGTTCCCCCCAGCGCCAACCACTCCTCTGTCCCCATGCTGCCCAGTGCCGCCCGCTTCTCTGTTCCTGTGCTGCCTCTGGTCCCTCCATGCCTCTGTTCCTGTGTCCCCCCGGTACCTCCCAGAATCACCGCTCCTCCTTCCCATGCCCCCCAGAACTACTGCTCCTCCCTTCCCATGCCCCCCCAGTGTCCCCCATGTCCCCCCACCTACTCTGCGCCTCTGTCCCCATTCTTCCAGCTCCCCCTCCCTGTCCCTGTGTCCCCCCAGTGCCCCCGCTCCTTTGTCCCCGTAGGGCCCAGTGCCACCCGCTTCTCTGTCCTCCTCAGCTCCCTCGTTCCTCTGTCCCCATGCTGCCCAGTGCCGCCCGCTTCTCTGTCCCTGTCCCCCCACCTCCCCTGCTCCTCCATCCCTGTGTCCCCCCAGTGCTCCCCAGCTCCCCCATTCCTCTGTCCCCATGATGTCTCTGGTCCCTCCTTGCCTCTGTCCCTGTGTCCCCCCCAGTGCCGCCCGCTTCTCTGTTCCTGTGCTGCCTCTGGTCCCTCCATGCCTCTGTTCCTGTGTCCCCCCGGTACCCCCCAGAATCACCTCTCCTCCTTCCCATGCCCCCCAGAACTACTGCTCCTCCCTTCCCATGCCCCCCAGTGTCCCCCATGTCCCCCCACCTACTCTGCGCCTCTGTCCCCATTCTCCCAGCTCCCCCTCCCTGTCCCTGTGTCCCCCCAGTGCCCCCGCTCCTTTGTCCCCGTAGGGCCCAGTGCCGCCCGCTTCTCTGTCCTCCTCAGCTCCCTCGTTCCTCTGTCCCCATGCTGCCCAGTGCCGCCCGCTTCTCTGTCCCTGTCCCCCCACCTCCCCTGCTCCTCCATCCCTGTGTCCCCCCAGTGCTCCCCAGCTCCCCCATTCCTCTGTCCCCATGATGTCTCTGGTCCCTCCTTGCCTCTGTCCCTGTGTCCCCCCCCAGTGCCACCCGCTTCTCTCTCCACATCCCCCCACCTCCCCTGCCCCTCTGTCCCCATGCTGCCTCTGGTCCCTCCATGCCTCTGTTCCTGTCCCCCCTCAGTGCCCACCAGAATCACTGCTTCTCCCTTCCCATGACCCCCGTGTCCCCCGTGTCCCCCCACTTACTTTGTGCCTATGTCCCCATTCCCCCAGCTCACCCCTTCCTGTCCCTGTATCCCCTGTGATGCAGTAGGGACTGTCTGTGTGGGGGTGAGAGCCGGGGGTGTCTTTAGGTGAGGGACAGGACCTAGGCCTGTAACCTGAGCCAGGTGGGGGGAGGGGGTCAGCACCTTGGCCCGGGAAGCTGGACAAAGGAAGGGGCCGGCTGGAGGGAGTTAGTTCAGTTTCGGTTTTGGGCTGGGTGGTTGGAATTCAGGGAATCCCAAGCTTTGAACTAAGCTTCCTGAACCCCCAGAAGGACCAGATTGAGGGGTCCTGACTGTGCCTGCAAGCTCTGCTGTAACCTGCATTCCTGTTGTCCAATAAACCTTCTGTTTTACTGACTGGCTGAGAGTCACTGTGGGTCCCAGGAAGAGGGGTGCAGGGCCGGACTCCCCCATGCTCCGTGACAATTGGTGGCAGAAGTGGGATATACGGCACCCCGTGGATGGCGCTTCCTGCAGTAAGTGACTGGGGAGCAGTAAAATGAAGAGACGATTTTAGGGGTGATTAACCCCTGGGAGTGTGTGCCCAGCGAGAAGGACTTTGCAGTAACAGGGTCCCCCGGGGGATTGCAGCGAGCGGTCCCAGGGGCAAGGAGTCTGCAGCTCGACCCTGGCAGAGAGGTGGTGACCTCACGAAGGGCTGGTGCACTAGGGGTCCCCCTGGAAACCGTGGGGAGCGGCGAGCACCCCGGCCTGTGAGTGGCCAGCAGGAAGATGTATGCCAAGCGGCGCAAGTGTGACCTGGTGGAGCTGTGCAAGCAGAGGGGGCTGCACCCAGGGAGGCTCACCAAGGACCAGCTGATTGCCCAGCTGGAGCAGGGAGACCGCATGAATGAACGGAGCCCTGTCTCTGAGGGAAGCAGCCGGGCAGATGCAGCGCAGGCACCAGTGTCTGTCCCCGCTGGGAGTGGTCAGCCGGCGGACGAGGGCTTCCCGAGACCCCCCCTTCCTAGGCCTAGGGGAAGGGCGGGGAGGAGCCCAGCAGCTACCGAGGGCACCGTGACCCCCCCTGGCCAGCAGGGGATCCTCCCAGCGAAGCCCACCCCCCAGCAGGGGATCCTCCCCGCAGCGCTCAGCATCCGTGGAGCAGAAGCAGCTGGAATGGGAGAGAGAGCTAAAACTGAGAGAGCTGGAGGATCATGAAAGACAGAGAGAACATGAGGAGAGACAGGGAACATGAAGAACGACAGCATCATCATGAGCTGGAACTGGCGAGGCTGAGGGGTAGCGGGGCCCCTGGCTGCGGTAAGTGAGGGGGGGCCCAGGACTGCGCGGAGCTTTGAGAAGTGCATCCTGGCCCAGCGTAAGGAGGGGGAGGACATGGATGACTCCTGGATGCCTTGGAGACGGCCTGCGAGCTGCACCAGGTAGATCTTGCGGACAGGCTCCGGGTTCTCACCCCCTTACTGGACCCCAAGGCCATGGCATTGTACCGCCAGCTGGGAGAGGAGGAGAAAGGGAACTACGAACTATTCAAGCAGGCCCTGCTGCGCGAGTTTGGGCTGACTCCTGAGATGTACCGGGAGAGGTTCCGGAGTCAGGATAAAACCCCTGGGGTCTCATATCTGCAGCTAGCCGTCTGCATAGAGGGATACGCCAGCAAGTGGGCAGATGGGGCCCAGACGAAGGGGGACCTGGTTAAACTGCTGGTACTGGAGCAACTGTATGAGTGATGCCCATCTGACCTGAGGCTGTGGTTGAGGGACCAAAAGCCAGAGAACCCGCGACACGCAGGGCGGCTGGACGATTAGTTTGTGAAGAGCCAGTCGGGGGGTGGCAGGGAGGAGTCCCAAAGGAACAGGCCCACCGCGATGCAGAGAGAGAGTCATCCTGGGACCTCCCAAAGGAGGAATAGGGAGAACCCTCTCCCAAGGGGAATGCCCAGCATCAGGGACAACCGACCGGTTCGAGGGGACCAACGGGACATGAGCTGCTATCAATGTGGCCAGAGGGGCCACATACGGTCCCAGTGCCCCAGGCTCAAGGACAGACTGAGCAGACCGACCCCACACCAGGTTAACTTGGTAGAAACCCAGCTGGGCGAGAGGCAGCGTTCGCAGGAAAGGGGGGCTGGTCGCGTACCACGTGCGAAGGAGGGAGGAGGGCCCCAGGTCAGCTTCTCTAGGGGGCTGGATGGTCCAGGCTTTGAGTTTTGGGTTTACAGGGTGGGCGCGGGGCTGTCCCTCCGGAAAGAGTGCCTTGTTCCCCTGGAGGTAGATGGGAGGAAGGTCACTGGGTACTGGGACATGGGCGCAGAGGTGACACTGGCCCGGCCCGAGGTGGTGGCCTCAGATTGGATGGTGCCCGACACCTACCTGACCCTGATGGGCGTGGGCGGGACCCCATTCAAGGGGCCTGTGGCAAGGGGACACCTGAAGTGGGGGGCCAAGGAAGGCCCCAAGGACGTGGGGGTACGGCCACATTTGTGCATGGAGGTGTTAATGGGGGGGACCTGGAGGTCTGGACAAGCAATGCCCGGGGTGCCCTGGTCATGACCCGTAGTCAAAGTCAGCGCAGGGCAACTGCAACCCTGACAACGGAGAAGGTACTCTGCCCGAGGCACAGGACCCTAACCTGATGGGGAGGGGATGCCCAGGGACATGGCTCAGAGAGGCTGCGGCCTCAGACATAGACGACGAGAGAGAGCAGGTCCCCATCCCTGTCCCAGCTGCTGAGTTCCAGGCCAAGTTGCAGAAAGATCCCTCCTTGCGGAGGCCAAGGGACCCGGCCGACCTTAGTGCGGTAAAGACTATGAGGAGAGGTTGCAAGGAGAGGTTCCTGTGGGAGAAGGGGTTCCTGTACCGAGAATGGGCTCCCCCCGGGGAAGTAGAGGCATGGGGCATCAGGAGGCAGCTGGTGATTCCCCAGAAGTGTCACCACAAGCTGCTGTACCTGGTCCATGACATCCCGCTCGCAGGGCACCAGGGAATCCGGCGCACCAGGCAGAGGCTGCTACAGAACTTTTACTGGCCTGGGGTCTTTACCCATGTCCGACAGTATTGCCAATCCTGTGACCCCTGCCCAAGGGTGGGGAAGGCGCGGGACAAGGGGAAAGCGGCTTTGAGGCCTTTACCCATCATAGAAGAACCTTTCCAGAAGGTGGCCATGGACATAGTGGGACCTCTCAGCAAGGCCACTTGGTCAGGGAAGAAATACATCCTGGTGGTGGTAGATTTCACCACTCGCTACCCCGAGGTGGTGGCCTTGTCCTCTATCGAAGCAGACACTGTGGCAGATGCGCTGCTGACAATTTTCAGCCGGGTTGGGTTCTTCAAGGAAGTCTTAACGGACCAGGAGTCCAACTCCTTGGCGACCCTGCCCCAGTGCTTGTGGGAGAAATGTGGGGTCCAGCACAACTGGGCCTCAGCGTATCACCCCCAGTCGAACGGGCTGGTGGAAAGGTTCAACGGACGCTAAAGATGATGCTAAAAATATTTATGAACCAGCACCCGCAGGATCGGGACAAGTACTTACCTCACTTGCTGTCCGTGTACAGGGAGGTACCCCAGGAATCTACCGGGTTTTCACCTTTCGAACTGTTGTATGGAAGGCGGGTGAGGGGGCCCCTAGACCTGATGAGGGACGAATGGGAGGGGAAGGCCGCTCCCGAGGGAGAGTCAGTGGTGGAGTATGTCCTGACCTTCCGGGAAAGACTTGCCAAGCTCATGGCCCTGGCCAGGGAGAATCTGGCCGAGCCCAGAGGAAGCAGAAGGTCTGGTATGACCGCACGTCACGGGCCTGCACCTTCGACACCGGGGATCAAGTGATGGTTCTCATCCCCGTGAGGAGAAACAAACTCCAGGCCGCCTGGGAAGGGCCCTTCAAGGTTATCAAGCAACTAAATGAGGTAAACTATGTGGTGGAGCTGTCGAACCGGGCACACCACCACCGGGTGTACCATGTGAATATGATGAAGCCATACTATGACAGGGGGAATGTGGTGTTGGCCGTGTGTGGACATTGGGAGGAGCAGGGAGATGAGCCTTTAGTGGATCTATTCCCGGGGACAAAAGCTGATTCCCCACTGGAGGCAATTCCTCTCTCTGATCAGCTGACCCTGGCCCAGCACGCTGAGATCAGAGGGGTGCTGCATCTGTACCGACAGCTGTTTTCCAACCAGCCTGGACGCACTAATTTGACTGTCCACCGGGTGGAAACAGGGTCACATCCCCCTATAAGATGCTCCCCTTTTCAGATCACCGGGAAAAGTGCCCAGGACCTACAAAGAGAGGTCAGGGACATGCTGGCTTTGGGGGTGATCCAGCCATCTTCCAGCCCTTGGGCCTCGCCAGTGGTGCTGGTCCCCAAAAAGGATGGGTCAATCCAGTTCTGTGTGGACTATCGAAAGCTCAATGCTGTCACCGTATGCGATGCCTGCCCCATGCCCAGGCCTGACGAGCTCCTAGACAAGCTGGGAGGCGCTCAGCACCTCACCACCATGGATCTTACAAAGGGCTACTGGCAAGTGCCGCTGGACGCAGATGCCAGGCTGAAATCGGCCTTTATCACCCCTCTGGGACTCTATGAGTTTCTGACCCTGCCCCTCGGCCTCAAGGGAGCGCCGGCCACCTTCCAGCGCCTGGTGGATCAGCTACTGAGGGGGATGGAGAGTTTTGCCATGGCGTATATTGACGACATCTGCGTCTTCAGCCAGACCTGGGAGGACCACATGTCCCAGGTTAAACAAGTCCTGGACTGACTCCGGGAGGCTGGGTTAACCGTAAAGGCTGAGAAGTGCAAGGTGGGGATGGCTGAAGTATCTTACCTGGGCCATCGGGTGGGGAGCGGCTGCCTGAAGCCGGAACCAGCCAAGGTGGAGGTGATCAGAGACTGGCCTGCTCCCCAAACCAAAAAGCAGGTCCAGGCCTTTATTGGGATGGCGGGGTACTATCGAAGGTTCGTGCCCCACTTTAGTGCCATAGCCGGCCCCATCACTGAACTGTGCGAAAAGGGGAAGCCAGACAAGGTGATCTGGACTGAGCAGTGCCAGGAGGCTCTCCGGGCGCTGAAGGAGGCTCTGGTTAGTGGCCCAGTTCTGGCAAACCCAGATTTTGACAAACCCTTTATGGTGTTCACTGATGCCTCAGACACGGGACTGGGGGCGGTGTTAATGCAGGAGGATGATAAGGGGGAGAGACTCCCATCGTGTACCTGAGTAAGAAGTTACTACCCCGGGAGCAGAGCTACGCGGCCATCGAGAAGGAATGCCTGGCCATGGTGTGGGCCCTTAAGAAGCTAGAGCCATATCTCTTTGGGCGACACTTCACCGTGTACACCGACCACTCTCCCCTGACCTGGCTGCACCAGATGAAAGGAGCCAACGCCAAGCTCCTGAGGTGGGAGCCTGCTCCTGCAGGACTATGACATGGACGTGGTCCATGTGAAGGGAAGTGCCAACCTGACAGCGGATGCGTTGTCCCGGAGAGGGGGCCCTGAACTTCCCCAGGTCACTGGGCAGAGTGACCCCGCTCAGTTCAGTCTCGAAGGGGGGAGAGATGTGATGGAGTACGGGCTGTCTGTGTGGGGGATGGGAGAGCCGGGGATGTCTTTACGGGAGGGACAGGATCTTTAAGCCTGTAACCTGAGCCAGGTAGGGGGGAGGGGGTTAGCACCTTGGCCCGGGAAGCTGGACAAAGGAAGGGGCCGGCTGGAGGGGGGGCAGTTCAGTTTCAGTTTTGGGCTGGGTGGTTGGAATTCAGGGAATCCCTAGCTGGGGACTAAGTTTCCTGAACCCACAGAAGGACTTGATTGAGGGGTCCTGGCTGTGCCCGCAAGCTCTGCTGTAACCTGCATTCCTACTGTCCAATAAACCTTCTGTTCTACTGGCTGGCTGAGAGTCACTGTGAGTCCCAGGAAGAGGGGTGCAGAGCCGGACTCCCTCACACTCCGTGACATCCCCCCATTGCCTCCCACTCCTCTGTTCCTGTGCTGCCCAGTGCCTCCTGCTCCTCTGTCCTCATGCTGCCTCTGGTCCCTCCATGCCTCTGTCCCTGTGTCTCCCCAGTGCCCCCCAGAATCACCACTCCTCCTTCCCATGCCCCCCTGTGTCCCCCATCTCCCCCCACCTACTCTGTGCCTCTGTCCTCATTCCCCCAGCTCCCCCCTCCCTGTCCCTGTGTCCCCCCAGCTCCTCCGCTCCTCTGTCCCTGTGTCCCCCCAGCGCTCCCGTTCTTCTGTCCCCATAGGGCCCAGTGCCCCCCACTCCTCTGTCCCCGTAGGGCCCAGTGCCGCCCATTCCTCTATCCTCATGCTGCCTCTGGTCCCTCCACGCCTCTGTCCCGATGCTGCCCAGTGCCACCCGCTCTTCTGTCCCTATCCCCCCACCTCCCCCGCTCCTCTGTCCCTGTGTCCCCCCAGCGCTCCCCAGCTCCCCTGTTCCTCTGTCCCCATGATGTCTCTGGTCCCTCCACACCTCTGTCTCCGGGCTGCCCAGTGCCACCTTCTCCTCTGTCCCTGTGCTGCAAACCCTGTGCCCCCCAGATCCACCATTCCTCCATTCCCATGCCCCCCAGTGTCCCCCATGCTGCAAACCCTGTGCTACCCAGCAAGACCTGGGCCCTACAAGCTGCTTCCCCCAATGCAGGGAACTGGACCCACTCCTCGTGTCTGCAGCCAAGCAAACCCGTCCAGCACTAGGCCCGTGCAGAGCTGCTGGGTGCCCAGGGAATCTGCAGGTGCCTTCATTGTGCAGAGGGGCTGGTCTGCTGCAGCCCACGCAGGCTCTTACCTGGCTCTGCCCCGCAAGGCCACGGCAGGTTGCCGGGTCTGGGTTGTCTTGGGCCCCAGCAGCACCATATGGCCCCCCTGGGCACCGTGTCACAAAGGGCCAGGCCCTGCCCTGTCTCCCACCCACCCGGGCGCCCCAGTCCCTGGCATTCTGGTGGCTGGGCCCCTGTGGAGAGCAGGGAAACACCCAAACAAAGCCCTGCCCCCCCTTGGGGGAAAGGAAGCAGGGGCTGGGGCGAGCCCCATGGGCATCCACTGCCCTCCCCTGGGCTCTGAGCAGGCACCACCAAGCCCCCAACTACAGGATCTGCCACCATGGGCATGCAGGGGCCTTGAGATGGGCAGCACGAAACACCAGAGTCAATAGTGACTTTGCAATGGGAGGGGGCTGCCAACGCCTCCCCCATCACCTGTCCCATCGGGGTCCTTCCGCTCCCCTACCCCATGCACCTGGCCCATCAGGTCCTGCCCCTCCGCTGCCCCCAGCCCATCGGGGTCCTGCCCCTCCCCTGCCCCTGGCCCATCGGGGTCCTTCCCCTCCCCTGCCCCATGCCCCTGGCCCATAGGAATCTCCCCCTGCCCCCACCTGCAGGTGCAACCAGAAGGGGCAGGTGGACTGAAGTCGGGGCTCAGCACCCTGCTCTGCCCTGTGCACAGGGGGGCGCCTCACACCTGACCTCCCAGCCCCCCGTGGGGCAGGCCAATGTTCCGGGGCCTCGGTGCCCGCTCCCAGCCCCGCTGGGTGTTGGAAGCAGTGCCCCTCCCCACTTTGTCCTCCCTAGGCAGCAGCTCAGCATCAGGCACATGCACCAGGGGGTCCTCAGGCCCCAGCTCCCCCAGACAGGCGGGCCCCCGGAACTGATCCTGGGCCGAGGGGTGAGGTCCGGAGCCATGGGGCTGGAGCCCCTCAGAGCTATTGGCCCACCTCCACCAGCTCCCTCTCGGGGTCTGCCCCCTTGGGCTTCCCCCCCCCCCGCTCAGACTCCCCTTCCCCCTCATCGGGCGCGGGTCGGGGGCTGGTGTCGGCGGGTCCAGGCTAACGACCTGCCCAGTGGGGGCCCGGCCCGGCCGCTCCTTGGGACCCCAGGCAGCTCCGCTGCGGGGCTCCCGGCCAGCTCGCTTCCTCGGGTCCGGGGTGCACACAGGGCCCCGACCCCCCGCCCCGCGGCCCCACTCCAGTCCCGGGCAGCGCTGCCCCAGCAGAGCTCAGCCCTGCCCAGATCCCCGCGTCCCCGCATGGCCCCTGGCGGTCCCCGCCCTGCGGCTCCAGCCCCCAGGCGGCCTGCCCCCCGCACCGACCCTGCCCCAGGGAGAGCCCCGCACAGCCCCGCACCCCGGAGAGCCCCGCACCCCGGAGAGCCCCGCACAGACCTGCACCGACCCTGCCCCCGGGAAAGCCCCACACAGCCCCGCACCCCGGAGAGCCCCGCACCCCGGAGAGCCCCGCACAGACCTGCACCGACCCTGCCCCCGGGAAAGCCCCGCACAGCCCCGCACCCCGGAGAGCCCCGCACCCCGGAGAGCCCCGCACAGACCTGCACCGACCCTGCCCCCGGAGAGCCCCGCACAGCCCCGCACCCCGGAGAGCCCCGCACAGACCCGCACCGACCCTGCCCCCGGGAAAGCCCCGCACAGACCAGCACCCCAGAGAGCTCCGCACAGACCTGCACCGACCCTGCCCCCGGGAAAGCCCCGCACAGCCGCGCACCCCGGAGAGCCCCGCACCCGACCCTGCCCCAGGGAGAGCCCCGCACAGCCCCGCACCCCGGAGAGCCCCGCACAGCCGCGCACCGACCCTGCTCCCGGGAAAGCCCCGCACAGCCGCGCACCCCGGAGAGCCCCGCACAGCCGCGCACCGACCCTGCTCCCGGCAGAGCCCCGCACCCCCGCCCAGCACAGATGTGCAGACGCCGGGGCTTTTCCCAAGACATTTTATTAGAAAATCGCAGCGGCCGAGCCGCGCCTCCACTGCGCCCTGGCGCTGGGCGCTGCGGGCCCGGGCTCTCTGCGCGCTTCCCGGAGGCCCGGCCCGGCGGCCCGCGCACGTGGCCTCACTTGCCCACCGAGTCGAAGATGAGCCGGTTCTGCTCGGCCTGCGCGCGTTGGCTCTGCGCCCGCGCCACGTCCAGCATGTGGCGCAGCAGGTGGAAGGTCAGGTCAATGGAGAGCGGCGGCTCCTCTCGCCTCGCCCGCGCCAGGCCGCCCACGGGCCGCAGGGCGCGCAGCAGCGGGGCCGGCTCGGGGCGCTGCGCGGGGCCCCGCAGGGACCCACTCGGGCGGGGCGCGGCCTCGGCGCTGCTGCAGGGCCCAGCGGGGCGCAGCGGGGAGAGCAGCAGCGACGCCAGCAGCGCGGTCAGCAGCGCCCGCCTCATCCCGGGCGCGGTCCGGGACCTGCGGAGAGACCGCGAAGGTGACGGGGAACAGGACCCGCCCCGGGCTGCCCCGGAGCCCCCGCCGAGAGCCATCCCCCGCCCCGGGCTGCGCCCCCCGCCCCAACGAGCGCCCTCCCCACACCCCGCACGGCCGAGTTCCCGCCCCGCCCCGGGCTGCCCCGCCGAGCGCCCGCCCCAACGAGCCCGCTCCCCACACCCCGCACGGCTGCGCTCCCCCCGAGCCCCTGCCCCCGCCCCAACGAGCACCCTCCCCACACCCCGCACGGCTGCGCTCCCCCCGAGCCCCTGCCCCAACGAGCGCCCTCCCCACACCCCCCACGGCTGCGCTCCCCCCGAGCCCCTGCCCCCGCCCCAACGAGCACCCTCCCCACACCCCGCACGGCTGCGCTCCCCCCGAGCCCCTGCCCCCGCCCCAACGAGCACCCTCCCCACACCCCGCACGGCTGCGCTCCCCCCGAGCCCCTGCCCCCGCCCCAACGAGCACCCTCCCCACATCCCGCACGGCTGCGCTCCCCCCGAGCCCCTGCCCCCGCCCCAACGAGCGCCCTCCCCACACCCCGCACGGCTGCGCTCCCCCCGAGCCCCTGCCCCCGCCCCATCGAGCGCCCTCCCCACACCCCGCACGGCTGCGCTCCCCCGAGCCCCTGCCCCCGCCCCAACGAGCGCCCTCCCCACACCTCCCACGGCTGCGCTCCCCCCTCGAGCCCCCGCCCCAACGAGCCCCCTCCCCCGGGCTGCCCCAACGTCGCCCCCCACCCCGCCTCGGGTTGCGCGCTCCGGCGCAGGGTCCCGCGGCCAGCCCGGTCCTGGGGAATCGGGCGGGACGCGCGGCCCCTCTAGCGGCCTCACCGAGTGGTGCCGTGCGGGGTGAGTCGGGTCCGGTCCGGTCCGTCCCGAGCGCTGAGCCGGCGGCTCGCGGGATGTTTATATAGAGCCGGGAGCTCCATTGACGTCAGTGGGACATGAACTGATTAGAGATGGAGCGACTCAGGGTCCGGCCTGGGCCAGCGCCGGGACCGGCCCGCTGCACGCCCCCCCCCCCGCCAGCGGACCGGCCCGCGCAGCGCTGGCACCTGGCGAGCCTGAGCCCCGGGGCCGCCGGCTCAGCGCGCTGGGGACGGTTTGTTCCAGGCCGGCCCCAGGCCCTGCGTCTCTCCTCTCCCTGCGCTTTATTTTCAGATTCTTAGCTGCCGGCTGGGCGCAGCGCAGCAGCCAGAAAGCCTCCCCCACCCATAGCCAGCCCATAGGTATGTGGTCCCCATTCAGTTCTTCCTGCATGGCCATGCCCCTCCTTGGCCGCCCCATAACCACCCCCATAGCGTATAGCCCCCTGCACTGCCCCCCAGAGCACCCCCCCAGCTATAAACGCTCCACCCACAGTCCCATGTACCCACAGCCCTCCCCTAGAACCAGCCCCCATAACACATTGCCCCCACAGCCCCCCTCCACTGCCCCCATAGCCCCCACACTCTCTGCCCCATAGCCCCCTCCACTCACTGCCCCCTATAGCACCCCTCCACTGCCCCTTATAGCCCCCCACTGCCCCATAGCCCCCACACTCACTGCCCCCCATAGCCCCCCCCAGTCACTTCCCCCCATGTCTCCCCCCAGGGCCGGAGGCGCGGGCCTGCACACGTTGCTGTCCATGGTACTGAACTCTGCTGCCGGCTATTCCGCTCCCCGAACCCCAGGGGCAGGGAAGTCTGGCCCGCACTGCGGTCCATCAGTGGTGCCCCGGGGTGGGCACTGCGGGGGCTGGTCGGTGCCCATCTCTCTGCTGGGGTTTGGTGAGTGCTGCCCTGGCTCGGCCCCCGCTGCCCAGAGCTGCGGGGAAGAAAGCGTGGGTGGCTGCAGGATGTGTCCTCCGAGCGCCGGGCAGGCACCCTGCCACTGCAGCACAGCCCCCACCTGCCCTGGGCTAGCACAGAGCTGTGGGCCAGCGATGGGCAACCAGTGTGATCAGGAGCTGGGAAAACTGCCAGGCAGGGAGGGTGGAACGGGTGGGGAGATGGCTACGGGGGGCCAGGACACATGCACTGGACCCAGTGACTGGCGGAGAGCGGAGTGTCTGTTCTCCCAGCCATGGAACACAAGGACTAGGGGACAGTCAGTGGCACACAAGGTGGCAGGCTCAAAGTGAGAAGAGGGAACGCTTCTCCACACCAGGTGTGCGTAGCCTGTGGAACTCTGTCACTGGGAGTCTCTGAGGTCCAGAACTGCGTGATTCCAAGGGACCGGCCATTTCTAGGGATCCCCAGATGTTCCAGCCTGTCACCGGGGCGGGGGGCAGAGGATGCTGAATGCTCCGGGGAGAGACCCAGGAGGTGAAGCCATGTGAGCTTCTTGCCCTGAGCAAGTCTGCTCCAAGGGAGAGGAGGCTCCCCAAAGTCCTGCCTGGCTTGGTGGGGAGCAGTTCCAGAGCATCGCCTGGGACTCCGTGATTCACAGTACAACCCATGCCACCCTCACGTGGCACATCCCACCCCCATGCGGTGCATCCTGCCAAGCAATACACTGCATCCCACCCCCACACGGTGCATCCCACCTCCACATGGCACATCCCACCCCCACGTGGTGCATCCTGCCGAGCAATACACTGCATCCCACCACCTCACAGTGCATCCAACCCTCTCACAGTGTATTCCACCACGTCACAGAGCATCCCACTCCCACACAGCACATCTTGCCAAGCAATACACTGCATCTCACCCCCACATGGTGCAGCTCACCCCCCACCTAGTGCATCTCACCAACTCACAACACATCCCACCCCTCCCACATAGCGCATCCCTTGACACCCAACACATGCCTTGGCCAGCAATGCACCAACAGGGCTGTTCTTCCCCCCAGCAATGCACCCACATGGAACATCCCTCCCCAAGCTGTGCGTCCTCCCTGGAGTGAAGATTGGCCAGGCGGCTGACGACCACAGGCTGGGGTCCCTGGGGCTTGGTCCTGTGCGCACCAATGACACTGCGTGCCAGGCTGGCTCGCGGGTAGGAGGAGAGGTCAGAGCATGCAGCAGCCTGCTGATGAGGAATGGCCAGGCCATCTTCTCCGAGCGCCTTACTGTCCCATGAGCAAGGAGCCAGAGGATGCGGGAGGGGACTCGCTGGCTAGGTGAGGCGTGTAGGGGGGCGGGCTTTGCAGCAGTGGAATGTGGGGCGCTATGGCTTGCTCTCCTGGAGGAGCTGGCGGGTTAAGCTACGAGCACAAGAGGGGTGAGAAGAGCTGAGTGCTCGGCACAGGCTGGAGCTGCTGAGAACACAACGTGTTAAGGCGCCGAAGGCCATGGCGAGAAGGGCTCCTCTCCTCTCTGTGCCGCTGCACCACTGCAAAGCTGGGGGGGGGGCTTGCTGATTTCTGAGCGTGTTGGTTGTTCTGACACAGAGCTGGTGGGACCACTCGTGTGGCACAATCAGTGGCTGTAGCCCACCCCGGCAGGCTCAAGTGGGCAAAAGGGGAGGGGGAGGGGCATCACCTGGCTCCAAGTCACGGATAACTCAGGAGAAAATGATCGGAGCTGTTTCTGGTTCAATGGCCTAGCAGGGTGTGAGCTGGTGTGTGTCACAGACCCCCAGGATGACCAGCTCTGTCCGCACCTACCTACAGAATGCAGGGTACCAAGCTGTGACCGCTGGCGCCTTCACACTGAGTGACGTGCTGGGGGGCTCGTCCTGCCAGCGCCAAAGCGTCCTTGGAATGGCAATTCCCTGCCTCCCCAAGGGTTGCAGCCAACGGGGGGGGGGGGATTGTACCTTAGACCTGGTCCTAACCATAGGTGCCAACTCCAACACCGGCGGCTGCTTGTCCCAGCTCACTTCTGCATCTTCCCCTGAGGACACTGCTGAGTCCTGCTTCTCCCCCGTTGTGCCACAAAACAGCTGTTTCACGCTGCAAGTGCTGGGCGGGGAGGGAGGGGGAACACGGCACTCGGGGCAGAGGTGGGGCAGGGATTTGGGGAGCGGTCGAATGGGATAGGGAGGGGGTGGAGTCGGGGTGTGCTGGGGTAGGAGCAGGGGCAGGGGGGTGCAAGCACCCACCGGCACCAAGGAAAGTTGGCACCTGTGAGCCTGATCACACAGCAAAAAATTACTGGCAGCTTACAAGTACAAGTACAAGTGATCATGACTTGATCAGATTTATAATGTGCAACCAGCATAAAGTGCGGAGCAGCAATATACACATCTGGGGCTTCAACAAGCCCATTTCACAAAGCTGTAAACAATTATGATCCAGATCAGTTGGGAGGAAAAGTTTAAATCAGAAAAATATGAATGATAGTTGGAAATCATGTGAGACACTGTACCGGGTGCTCCAAAACCTATGCTCCAACAGTCAGAAAGAAGGAGGCGCTGATTAAAAAGGGACCTGGGTGACTGGGCAACAAAATGGCAGATGAAATTTAATGTTGATAAATGCAAAGTAATGCACATTGGAAAACAATCTCAACTATACATACAAAATGCAGGAGTCTGAATTAGCTGTTAACACTCAAGAAAGATCTTGGTGTCATTGTGGCTAGTTCTCTGAGAACATCCACTCAATGTGCAGCGGCAGCCAAAAAAGTGAACAGAATGTTGGGAATCATTAGGAAAGGGATAGGTAATGAGACAGAAAATATCACTTTGCATCAATATAAATCCATGGGACACCCAGCTCTTGAATACTGCGTGCAGACGTGGTCGCCCCCTCTCAAAAAAAGATCTATTGGAATTAGAAACGGTTCAGAGAAGGGCAACAAAAATGATTATGGGACTGGAACAGCTCCTGTATAAGGAGAGCGAAAACAAATTGGGACTTTTCAGCTTGGCAAAGAGCTGCCCAAGGTGGGATACGATAGAGGTGAATCATGTGAAGAAGGAAGTGTTATTTACCCCATCACATAACACAAGAACCAGGGGCCACCCAATGAAATTACTAGGCAGCAGGTTTAAAACAAACAAAAGGCAGAAGTGTTTCTTCACACAGCACATGGGTAACCCATGGAACGCCTCGCCAGAGGATGTTGTGAAGGCCAAAAGTATAACTGGGCTCAACAAAAATTAGATACATTCCTGAATGATATTAGCCAAGATGGGCAAGGATGTAATCCAATGGTCTGGGTCTCCCTAAACCTGTTTGCCAGAAGCCGGGAATGGGCGACAGGGGATGGATCACTGGATGATTCCCTGCTCTGTTCATTCCCTCTGGGGCACTTGGCACTGGCCACTGTGGGAAGACAGGACACCGGGCTGGATGGACCTTTGGTCTGACCTACTATGGCTGTTCTTATGTTAAGCAAACAGGTGTAAATGTGTCCATCTAGGAACAAAGAGTATGGCTGTACGTACAGGTTGGGGGACTCGATCCTGGGCAGCAGGGACTCTGGAAAAATTTGGGGAACATGTCAGACAAACATGAGCTCCCAGAGCAATGCTGTGGCCAAAAAGAAACCTGATGAGGTTCAACAAGGCCAAGTGCAGAGTCCTGCAGTTAGGACAGAAGAATCCCATTCACTGTGTGATGGTGCTGCCCGTGGGAGCCAGCTGAGGTCACTCAATTAGCGTGAACTACAAACAAACCAGGGCAGACAAACCCCAAACGCAGGTGGTTATTCCAATACTTAGATTTACCAACCAGCACAGAACAGCTTCTGTAGCACCTTACTGGTTACCAGTGATTTCCCTACACCCCCCCCCGCACCAGTTTTGTAAACTAATTACATGACAAACCTGGTGGCTGAACTTTGCGACTTTGTCCTCACCCACAACTATTTCACATTTGGAGACAATATATACCTTCAGGTCAGCAGCACTGCTATGGGTACCCGCATGGCCCATAGCATGCCAACATTTTTATGGCTGACTTAGAACAATGCTTCCTTAGCTCTCATCCCCTAATGCCCCTACTCTACACTGATGACATTTTCATCATCTGGACCTAAGGAAAAGAAGCCCTTGAGGAATTCCACCATGATTTCAACAATTTCCATCCCACCATCAACCTCAGCCTAGACCAATCCACACAAATGATCCATTTCCTTGACACTACTGCGCTGATAAGTGATGGTCACATAAACAGCACCCTATACCGGAAACCTACTGACCACTACACATACCTACATGCCTCCAGCTTCCATCCAGGACACACCACACGATCCACTGTCTTCAGCCAGGCTCTAAGATACAACTGCATTTGCTCCAATCCCTCAGACAGAGACAAACACCTAGAAGATCTCTATCAAGAATTCTTAAAACTACAGCACCCATCTGCTGAAGTGAAAAAAACAGATTGACAGAGCCAGAAGAGTACCCAAAGGTCACCTAATACAAGACAGGCCCAACACAGAAAATAACAGAACGCCACTAGCCGTTACCTTCAGCCCCCAACTAAAACCTCTCCAGCGCATCATCAAAGATCTACAACCTATCCTGAAAGGTGATCCTTCACTCTCACAGATCTTGGGAGACAGGCCAGTCCTCGCTTACAGACAGCCCCCGCAACCTTAAGCAAATACTCACCAGCAACCACACACCACATAACAAAAACACTAACCCAGGAACCTATCCTTGCAACAAAGCCCGATGCCAACTCTGTCCACATATCTATTCAAGTGACACCGTCATAGGACCTAATCACATCAGCCACACCATCAGGGGCTCGTTCACCTGCACATCTACCAGTGTGATATATGCCATCATGTGCCAGCAATGCCCCTCTGCCATGTACATTGGCCAAACTGGACAGTCTCTATGCAAAAGAATAAATGGACACAAATCAGATGTCTAAAATTATAACATTCAAACACCAGTAGGAGAACACTTCAACCTCTGGCTATTCAGTAACAGATTTAAAGGTGGCAATTTTGCAACAGAAAAGCTTCAAAAACAAACTCCAATGAGAAAAAGCTGAACTTGAATTAATATGCAAAATAGATACAATCAATTTAGGCTTAAATAGATACTGGGAATGGCTGAGCCATTACACACATTGAATCTATTTCCCCATTTTAAGTATCCTCACACCTTCTTATCAAACTATCTGAAATGGATCATTTTGATGATCACTACAAAAGTTTTTTTTCTCCTACTGAGAATAGCTCATCAGAATGGTTACTTCTGGCAGCAGGCAGTGCTCCACCCCTGCTGCAAACCCTCCTGCTGTGGTAATAGATAACCGTTATGCTCTTCTTGATACAGGAGAGAAGGAATCACCCCCAACAGTTAAGGGGGTGAAGCCTCGTACCCCTAAGGCTGGGAGGTCTGCTGCCACCACTGATAATAAGAAACGTAGGGTAGTGGTGGTTGGAGACTCTCTGCTGAGGGGGACGGAGACACCCATCTGTCGCCCTGACCGTTCATCCTGGGAGGTATGCTGCCTGCCAGGGGCCCGTATCCGAGATGTTACAGAGGCATTGTCGAGGATTATCCGGCCTTCTGACTACTACCCCATGCTACTCATCCATGTGGGCACAAATGATACTGCGAGGTGTGACACTGAGCAGATCAAGAGTGACTACAGGGCTCTGGGAGTACGGGTTAAGGAGTTTGGAGCACAGGTGGTATTCTCTTCGATTCTTCCTGTCGAAGGTAGGGGCCCGGGCAGAGACAGATGCATCGTGGAGGTGAATGCCTGGCTGCGAAGATGGTGTCGCCAGGAGGGCTTTGGCTTCCTCGACCACGGGATGCTATTCGAGGAAGGACTGCTAGGCACAGATGGCGTTCACCTTTCGAGAAGGGGAAAGGCCTTATTTGCGCACAGACTGGCTAACCTAGTAAGGAGGGCTTTAAACTAGGTTCGACGGGAACAGGTGAGCAAAGCCCATAGGTAAGTGGGGAACAAGACCTGGGAGATGGGTTGAAAACAGGAGGGAGCACGGGCTATAATGGCAGAGAGAAAGGAGGGTCAGGGCAAAGCTGGGAGGCAAGATCAAACCAGTATCTTAGATGCCTATATACAAATGCAAGAAGTATGGGTAATAAGCAGGAAGAACTGGAAGTGCTAATAAATAAATACAACTATGACATTGTTGGCATTACTGAAACTTGGTGGGATAATACACACGACTGGAATGTTGGTGTGGATGGGTATAGTTTGCTCAGGAAGGATAGACGGGAAAAAGGGAGGAGGTGTTGCCTTATATATTAAAAATGTACACACTTGGACTGAGGTGGAGATGGACATAGGAGATGGGAGTGTTGAGAGTCTCTGGGTTAGGCTAAAAGTGGTAAAAAACACGGGTGATGTCGTGCTGGGAGTCTACTACAGGCCACCTAATCAGGTGGAAGAGGTGGATGAGGCTTTTTTCAAACAACTAACAAAATCATCCAAAGCCCAAGATTTGGTGGTGATGGGGGACTAACTATCCAGCTATATGTTGGGAAAATAACACCGCGGGGCACAGACTATCCAATAAGTTCCTGGACTGCATTGCAGACAACTTTTTATTTCAGAAAGTTGAAAAAGCTACTAGGGGGGAAGCTGTTCTAGACTTGATTTTAACCAATAGGGAGGAACTTGTTGAGAATTTGAAAGTAGAAGGAAGCTTGGGTGAAAGTGATCATGAAATCATAGAGTTTGCAATTCTAAGGAAGGGTAGAAGGGAGTACAGCAAAATAGAGACAATGGATTTCAGGAAGGCGGATTTTGGTAAGCTCAGGGTATGTCTACAACTAAAATTTTGCAGCGCTGGTTGTTACAGCTGTATTAGTACAGCTGTATAGGGCCAGCGCTGCAGAGTGGCCACACTTACAGCAACCAGCGCTGCAAGTGGTGTTAGATGTGGCCACACTGCAGCGCTGTTGGGCGGCTTCAAGGGGGGTTCGGGGAACGCGAGAGCAAACCGGGAAAGGAGACCAGCTTTGCCGCGGTTTGCTCTCGCGTTCCCCGAACCCCCCTGCAAACCGCAGGGAAGGAGACCTGCTTGCACGGAGGTTCGGGGAACGCGAGAGCAAACCGGGGAAGGAGACCAGCTTCGCCGCGGTTTGCTCTCGCGTTCCCCGAACCACCCTGAAAACCGCAGGGAAGGAGACCTGCTTGCACGGAGGTTCGGGGAACGCGAGAGCAAACCGGGGAAGGAGACCAGCTTCGCCGCGGTTTGCTCTCGCGTTCCCCGAACCACCCTGCAAACCGCAGGGAAGGAGACCTGCTTGCACGGAGGTTCGGGGAACGCGAGAGCAACCGGGGAAGGAGACCAGCTTCGCCGCGGTTTGCTCTCGCGTTCCCCGAACCCCCCTGCAAACCGCAGGGAAGGAGACCTGCTTGCACGGAGGTTCGGGGAACGCGAGAGCAAACCGGGGAAGGAGACCAGCTTCGCCGCGGTTGCTCTCGCGTTCCCCGAACCCCCCTGCAAACCGCAGGGAAGGAGACCTGCTTGCTCGGGGGTTCGGGAACGAGAGAGCAAACCGGGGAAGGAGACCAGCTTTGCCGCGGTTTGCTCTCGCGTTCCCCGAACCCCCCAGCAAACCGCAGGGAAGGAGACCTGCTTGCACGGAGGTTCGGGGAACGCGAGAGCAAACCGGGGAAGGAGACCAGCTTCGCCGCGGTTTGCTCTCGCGTTCCCCGAACCACCCTGCAAACCGCAGGGAAGGAGACCTGCTTGCTCGGGGTTCGGGGAACGCGACAGCAAACCGGGGAAGGAGACCAGCTTGATTACCAGATGCTTCCTCAGGTATGCTGGGATACCTGCTTATTCTACGGAGGTCAAGAAAAGCGCTGGTAAGTGTCTACACTTGATTACCAGCGCTGGATCACCAGCGCTGGATCCCCTACACCCGAGACAAAACGGGAGTATGGCCAGCGCTGCAAACAGGGAGTTGCAGCGCTGGTGATGCCCTGCAGATGTGTACACCTCCTAAGTTGCAGTGTTGTAACCCCCTCACCAGCGCTGCAACTTTGTGATGTAGACAAGCCCTCAGAGAGCTGATTGGTAAGGTCCCATGAGAATCAAGACTGAGGGGAAAAACAACTGAGGAGAGTTGGCAGTTTTTCAAAGGGACGCTATTAAGGGCTCAAAAGCAAGTTATTCCGATGGTTAGGAAAGATAGAAAATGTGGCAAAAGACCACCTTGGCTTAACCACGAGATCTTGCGTGACCTACAAAATAAAAAGGCGTCATATAAAAAATGGAAACTAGGTCAGATTACAAAGGACGAATATAGGCAAATAACACAGGAATGCAGAGGCAAGATTAGAAAGGCAAAGGCCCAAAATGAACTCAAACTAGCTATGGGAATAAAGGGAAACAAGAAGACTTTTTATCAATACATTAGAAGCAAGAGGAAGACCAAGGACAGGGTAGGCCCACTGCTCAATGAGGAGGGGGAAACAGTAACGGGAGACTTGGAAATGGCAGAGATGCTTAATGACTTCTTTGTTTCGGTCTTCACTGAGAAGTCTGAAGGAATGTCTAGTATAGTGAATGCTTACGGGAAGAGGGTAGGTTTAGAAGAGAGAATAAGGAAAGAGCAAGTAAAAAATCACTTAGAAAAGTTAGATGCCTGCAAGTCACCAGGGCCTGATGAAATGCATCCTAGAATACTCAAGGAGTTAATAGAGGAGGTATCTGAGCCTCTAGCTATTATCTTTGGGAAATCATGGGAGACGGGGGAGATTCCAGAAGACTGGAAGGGGGCAAATATAGTGCCCATCTATAAAAGGGAAATAAAAACAACCCAGGAAACTACAGACCAGTTAGTTTAACTTCTGTGCCAGGGAAGATAATGGAGCAGATAATTAAAGAAATCATCTGCAAACGCTTGGAAAGTGATAAGGTGATAGGGAATAGCCAGCATGGATTTGTAAAGAACAAATCGTGTCAAACTAATCTGATAGCATTCTTTGATAGGATAACGAGCCTTGTGGATAAGGGAGAAGCGGTGGATGTGATATACCTAGACTTTAGTAAGGCATTTGATACGGTCTCGCATGATATTCTTATAGATAAACTAGGAAAGTACAATTTAGATGGGGCTACTATAAGGTGGGTGCATAACTGGCTGGATAACCGTACTCAGAGTAGTTATTAATGGCTCCCAATCCTGCTGGAAAGGTATAACAAGTGAAGTTCTGCAGGGGTCTGTTTTGGGACCGGCTCTGTTCAATATCTTCATCAACGATTTAGATGTTGGCATAGAAAGTACGCTTATTAAGTTTGCAGACGATATCAAACTGGGACATTTCGGTGATGTTGGCCAAACTAATAATTTCAAATGATGATTTGTAAGCAAAGTCTAAATGAGCTCTCCCTGACAGCTAGTGATGAGCTGGGACTGTGGGGAAAGGCTTCAGGGTCAGATTATATTTACATTCACACCTAATCTACCTAGGTATCCAGCAAACAGAGCTGTGTTGTCCAAGTGATAGATTTTGGCTGGGGCTGGGTTACAAACCACTTGTATGCGGGAGAGTGGGGGGTGGGAAATGAAATGTTGTTCTTATTGTATGAGTAAAGGTCAGTAAAACTGTACTTAGCCTGTGCTGATTGACCTCTATCGTATCCCCCCTTCGTCGTCTCTTTTCTAAGCTGAAAATTCCCAGTCATTTTAATCTCTCCTCCTGTTTCATACCCATAATCATTTCAGTTGCCCATCTCTGTACCTCTTCCATTTCCAATATCTCTCTTTTGGGATGGGGTGACCAGATCTGCACACACTAGTCAAGGTGTGCACGTACCATGGATTGATATAGAGGCAATATGATATTTTCTGTCTTATTATCGATCCCTTTCTTAATGATTCCCAACATTCTGTTTGCTTTTGTGACTGCTGCTGCACACTGAGTGGATGTTCTCAGAGAAATATCCACAATGACTCCATGATCTCTGTCTAGAGTGGTAAGAGCTAATTCAGACTCCTTCATTTTGTATGTATAGTTGAGATTGTTTTCCCATGTGCATTACTTCGCATTTATCAACATTGAATTTCATCTGCCATTTTGTTTCCCGGTCACCCAGTTGTGTGAGATCCCTTTGTAGCTCTTCGCAGGCTGCCTGGGACTTAACTACCTTGAATAGTTTTGTATCATCTGAAAATTTTGTCACCTCACTGTTTACCCATTTTTCCAGATCATTTATGAGTATGTTGAACAGTACTGGTCCCAGTACAGACTCCTCTGGGATACCACTATTTATCTCTCTCCATTCTGAAAACTGATAATTTATTCTTACTCTTTGTTTCCCATTTTTTAACCAGTTACTGATCCATGAGAGGATTTCCCTCTTGTCCCATAAGGGCTTACTTTTCAAAAGTCAATTTAAATTAAATACATTTTTAAAAAAAAAATTATATATTTTTTAGAAATCTAGACCTGTTCTGTTTAACTTGCATTATCCTTATGTTAAATTTGCATTATCCTAACAAAACATTTACTTTATTCATATCTCTTTTATATCTTATTGGCCATGACACCCCCCCTGTAAATTCAAACACCCCCCCCTAATTTCAGTTCCTGGGGAAACAACTGCTGGTTACTCAGAAGTTCAAACACCGCAGTTCCCTTGAAGTGCCCAGCCTCTGGCCTCTGTCCAGACACACCTGTCAGATATGATGATGATTTCTGAATAATTTTACTTCATCATATAAAAGAAAAGGTTCTTCCAATCCCAAAGCATCAGCCACACACCCAGGTTCAATTATAACTTAGATCTTACCCAAAATACATGCTATAGTCAACTCTTATTAACTAAGCTAAAATTTATTTAAAAAAAAAGAGAGAGAGTTGGTTGAAAGATCAATATACAGACAGACTTGAATTCAATTCTTGAGGTTCAGACACAGCAGAGATGAGCTTGTAGTTGCCAAAAGTCCCTTCAGAAATAGTCCATAGATTATGTCCAATGTCCATATTCAGGGTGGTTCCAGTCAGTGACTGGGGATCTCAATCCTTGCGGCTTAAAGTTTCCCCCTCTTGAAACCCAAAGCAGATCTGAGATGAAGCAGGATCGGGTCCCAGGGTTTTTATACATTTCCAGCAGCCTTTTGGCCTGAGAAAACAATGGGCTTAACTCCTTCTCCCAAACATCCTGGCAATTAGCACAGGATAATTTATCCATTGAACAGTTCAGACACAGTTTACCATAACCTTCAAAGAGACACATAGACAATAATACTATTTCCCTCAAGTGTCTTCCTAAATGTTAATATTCCTTTTTTGATCTTTGAATCAAAGCTATAGTGATAGACAAGCCTTGTTTGTTACATCCCAAGCCTTGAGCAAACACCGCCCCTTCTACCTCTAACAATGCCGGCTGCATTTCAAAGCTCTGTTCATTTACAGATCTTCCTGACCAGTTTCTAAAGTTCGGCCCTGGGTCAGGTCAGTCTGGGAGGTAATTAACTCTTTCTGGCCCTGTCATCCTTCAATGAGATATTAGATCAGACACATAATGTCACACACTGCTACAGACTAGGGACCAAATGGCTAGGTAGCAGTTCTGCAAAAAAGGACCTAGGGGTTACAGTGAACAACATTTTGGGCTGTATAAGTAGGGGCATTGCCAGCAGATAGAGGGACGTGATCATTCCCCTCTATTCAGCATTGGTGAGGCCTCATCTGGAGTACTGTGTCCAGTTTTGGGCCCCACACTACAAGAAGGATGTGGACAAACTGGAGAGAGTCCAGTGGAGGGCAACGAAAATGATTAGGGGGCTGGAGCACATGACTTCTGAGGAGAGGCTGAGGGAACTGGGATTGTTTAGTCTGCAGAAGAGAAGAGTGAGGGGGGATTTGATAGCTGCTTTCAACTACCTGAAGGGAGTTCCAAAGAGGATGGATCTAGACTGTTCTCAGTGGTAGCAGATGACAGAACAAGGAGTAATGGTCTCAAGTTGCAGTGGGGGAGGTCTTGGTTGGATATCAGGAAACACTATTTCACTAGGAGGGTGGTGAAGCACTGGAATGGGTTACCTAGGGAGGGGGTGGAATCTACTTCCTTAGAGGTTTTTAAGGCCCAGCTTGACAAAGCCCTGGCTGGGATGATTTAGTTGGGAATTGGTCCTGCTTTGAGCAGGGGGTTGGACTGGATACCTCCTGAGGTCCCTTCCAACCCTAATTGTCTATGATTCTAGTAAAACAGCTAATGTGATCCTGGGATGGACAAACAGGGGAATCTTGCGTCAGAGCTGAGAGATTATTTTTCCCTCTGGATTTGGTGCTGATGTGCCTGCTGCTGGGATCCTGTGTCCAGGTCTGGTGGCACAATTCTGGGTGGATGCTGATCAGTTGGTGAGGGTCGGAGAAGGGCCATGGTCTATCAATCTCTACATGGGAACAAATATTTGCTAATGGTCTCTTCAACTGAGCCGAGGAAGGTCTGACACAGCCCAGGGCGGGAAGTTGAAGCCAGACAATTTCAGACTGTAAATACAGTAAATGTAGCGATGGGAGTGATTAACCCATCAGAACAGGGGCCGGGGGGGGGGGTGTCTCCAGCACTGGCTGTTCTTCCGTCAAGACTGGATGTTTTCCTAAAACATCGGCTCTGGGAATTATTTTGGGGAAGTTCCATGGTCTGTGTTGTTCAGGACAGGGCGGGACGGGGATGGGTGGGGATCAGGATCAGGGGAGGGGTCCGTGTGATATGGAGGAGAGGGGTGGGGACCAGGGGAGGGGTGGGGGTCAGGGGAGGGGTCTGTGTGATGTGGCAGGAAGGGGGTGGGGGTCAGGGGAGGGATGTGGGATCAGGGGAGGGGTCCGTGTGATAGGGAGGGGAGGGGTGTGGGATCAGGGGAGGGGTGTGGGTCAGGGGAGGGGTCCATGTAATGGGGTGGGATGGGATGGGGGTCAGGGGAGGGGTCCATGTGATGTGGTGGGGAGGGGTGAGGGTCAGAGGAGGGGTGGAGATCAGGGAAGTGGTCTGTGTGATGCCGCGGGGAGGAGTGGGGGTCGGGGGAGGGGTCTGTGTGATGGGGGAGGGGTCCGTGTAATGGGGTGGGGAGGGGAGGAGTCTGTGCAATGGGGGAGGGGTCTGTGTGATGGGGTGGGGAGGGGTGTGGGTCAGGGGAGGGGTTCATGTGATGGGGCGGGGAGGGGTGGGGATCAGGGGAGGGATCCGTGCAATGGGGTGGGGAGGGTTGGGGTCAGGATCAGGGGAGGGGTCAGTGTAATGGGTTGGGGAGGGGTGCGGGTTAGGGGAGGGGTTCATGTGATGGGGCGGGGAGGGTGGGGATCAGGGGAGGGATCCATGTAATGGGGTGGGGAGAGGTGGGGTCAGGATCAGGGGAGGGGTCTGTGCAATGGGGGAGGGGTCCGTGTAATGGTGGTGGGGAGGGGTGGGGTCAGGATCAGGGGAGGGGTCTGCGCAATGGAGGAGGGGTCAGTGTAATGGAGTGGGGAGGGGTGCGGGTCAGGGGAGGGGTTCATGTGATGGGGCAGGGAGGGGTGGGGATCAGGGGAGGGATCCGTGTAATGGGGTGGGGAGAGATGGGGGCAGGATCAGGGGAGGGGTCTGCGCAATGGGGGAGGGGTCAGTGTAATGGGGTGGGGAGGGGTGCGGGTTAGGGGAGGGGTTCATGTGATGGGGCGTGGAGGGGTGGGGATCAGGGGAGGGATCTGTGTAATGGGGTGGGCAGGGGTGGGGTCAGGGTCAGGGGAGGGGTCTGTGCAGTGGGGGAGGGGTCCGTGTAATGGGGTGGGGAGAGGTGGGGGCAGGATCAGGGGATGGGTCTGTGCAATGGGGGAGGGGTCCGTGTAATGGGGTGGAGAGAGGTGGGGGCAGGATCAGGGGAGGGGTCTGCGCAATGGGGGAGGGGTCAGTGTAATGGGTTGGGGAGGGGTGGGGTTCAGGGGAGGGGTCCGTGTAATGGGGTGGAGAGAGGTGGGGGCAGGATCAGGGGAGGGGTCCGTGCCCCGGGGCAGTGGGGAGTCGGGCCCTGGCTGTGCTCTGTGTTTTGTGCCAAGCTCTGGATTCGGAGGTGCCACCCACGCAGGCCCCGGGATTCTCAGGGACTCTGGAAGGGGCCTGCTGCCCCAGTCCCATAGGGACCCCAGTGCCCCGGCTCTAGTGAGGGGTCGTCACCCAGTGTGTGCAGCGGCCAAGCCGGACATGGCTGGGGGCTCGGAGGATCAGGACCATGGAAGCTCCAGCTGCTGATGCCAGGACCCAAACCGCTGCTTACGCGGCCAAGTCCGCACGGCCCAGCAGCTTTGCAGTGACGTGTCTGCGGCTGGCTCTGGGGAGGGATGTCCCCGGGCCCCACAGCTGCAGGGCCGAGCGGAGGCTGTGGCATAATGGTCATTCCACCCTCTGGTGTCAGTGGGGAGGGGGGTCCACAAACAGCCTCCCCACTTCCTGGCTGTGAGACCCTCCTGCATGCCCAATAGGAGCCACCCGCTCCCACCTCACAAGCCCCTTATGCCCAGACCTCCCGCCCGTCTGCACTCCCTCCCCCCACAGCCTCTCCAAGTCACCTGCCTGCAGGCACTGGCACCAACCCCTCACCTCTGCCCTCAGCTCAAGGAGCCGCTCCACAGCCAGCGCCCCCGCAGGCGTCTCGCAGCCCGGCTCCGTGGCAGACGCTGGGCGAGTGCGTGCCGCCAGGGTTAGACAATTGCAGCAAATCTGGTACAAGCCTGTCCCGGCCGCCGGCCCTGGGGAAGGTGCGACTGGCTGAAGTAATGTGTGTTGGCAATGCCCTGGCATCACACATGGGCTGGCCGCTGGGACGAGCCCCAGAGATTTACTGCAAGGCCAGAGAGCTGCTGGGGATGTGCATGTGCCCATGTGACCCTGGACTCCAGCTTGGGCCAGTAACTTTCCATGGCCCTGGGCTGTGGGCCTCTTTGAGGCAGTGAATTTCCAGGCACATGGCAGAGGATATAAAGGCCCTGAGAAATCTCCATTTGGCCCTCCATTGCCTGCCCTGATTCTCTGGACTTTGGCTTTCCAGCTGTGCGGAGCCTTTTGAACTATGGACTTTTGGGAGATGCCAACGGGACGCTATTCCATCCCTGCGACTGCCGTGAAACAAGGGCTTTGCAATGGTGGGCTGTACGTGAGCTGCCAGCTCTTAGTCGCGCTCGTCTTGCGTTTGCTATTAACCCTGTAGCTTTTAGTGCCTACGGGCGTGGATGGCAGCAGTGTGGTTACTGGGGCAGATCTGAGCTGGCTCCTGACCTGGCTAAGGGGCTGCCCTCCTGGCGTTAGAGGCCCCTACATGTGATGAAATTGGTTTTCAGTAACCACTCATCAGAGTCCAGTGTCTGGTGGTGAGCCGGGGATGCCTAAGCACCTGCATTTCTGACTTCCCGTTAACCATGGGTCTGCGGGAATGCTCCCCTGACAGCTATCTGGCCACTCAGCCGCCACTCCTCTGCCAGCACCTGCCTCTCTGCTGCGACCTCTGCTCATCCCTCTCTTAGTGATTTTGGGCTCTTTGCAGGCAGGTCAGAGACACTGCCCCATCCCAAGTCATTCCCGCTCTCGGTGATGGAGCATTTAAAGTAACAAAAGAGGCTCCCAATGAAACAGAGGCCTCGTCTACACCGGCAATTTACAGCACTGCAACTTTCTGGCTCGGGTGTGAAAAAACACCCCCCCCAGCACAAGTCTCCGTGGTGTAAAGCACCAGTATAGACAGGGCACCAGCACTGGGAGCTGCCCCCCCAGCAGATGGTATTTTCAGAGTGCTGGCGCCAAGGCAGCACTTCTCCGTGTAGACAAGCCCTTAGGTAGTTTGTTCATTGAACACTGGGGGAGCAAGTGTCTAGGGCTTCCTAGGCAGAGGCCATACACCTTCTGTCCCCCCCCCCCCTTACTTTCACAGGCCTCTGGCATTCGAGCCCCTGGCTTAGCAAGGTGCTTTCAGCTGAAGGTCACCCCCCTCATTTGGGACAGGTTAAGCACAGTCCTGCTTCTTTGCATTCCTACAATAATTACATCATTTTGGTAACAGCATTTCATTGCCTCTGCATTCAGTACTAAAGTGATTCATCCCCAACACCAGCCAAAATTGATTACTTTGACACCGCTCTATCTGCTGAATATATAAGCAGAGCAGGAGCAAACTATATTTACATAAACACGCCCAAAGTCTCTCCCCCTCCCAGCGTGCTGTCAGGGGAGCATTCATTCAGGCCTTGTCTACACTGGCAAGTTTCTGCGCAGTAAAGCAGCTTTCTGTGTTGTAACTCCCGAGGTGTACACACTGCCAAGCCACTTACTGTGCAGACTAGAAGGTGGATAGAAAGCTGGCTAGATCATTGGGCTCAACAGGTGGTGATCAATGGCTCCATGTCTAGTTGGCAGCCGGTTTCAAGCGGAGTGCCCCAAGGGCCGGTCCTGGGGCCGGTTTTGTTCAATATCTTTATTAATGATCGTGGACTGCACTTTCAGCAAGTTTGCAGCTGACACTAAACTGGGAGGAGCGGTAGATATGCTGGAGGGTAGGGATAGGATACAGAGGGACCTAGACAAATTAGAGGATTGGGCCAAAAGAGACCTGATGAGGTTCAACAAGGACAAGTGCAGAGTCCTGCACTAAGGACAGAAGAATCCCATGCACTGCTACAGACTAGGGACCAAGTGCCTAGGCAGCAGTTCTGCAGAAAAGGGCCTAGGGGTTACAGTGAACAAGAAGCTGGATATGAGTCAGCAGTGGGCCCTTGTTGCCAAGAATGCTAAGGGCATTTTGGTCTGCAATAGCAGCCAGCTGCGGGTTGGACTAGATACCTCCTGAGGTCCTATCCAACCCTGAGATTCTCTGATTCTATGAAAGCTGCTCCCAGCTACTTGCCACGGAATGACACTAGCCAATAGCTCCAGTCCCAGAGACAACCCTAGCAACCTTCGTCTTGCAGTGTCCAGTTATGCCCCCTGGACGCTGCACGTTTATATGAGTTCGTCAGTTTAACAAAGAAATTGATATGCACCAGGCTTGTTATCCCAAGGGGAGTCTCTGACACACCTCAAACCAGACACATTTCTTCAAATGTATTAACTATAAAGACAGATTTTAAGTGTTTATACGTCAAAGCACAACAAGTCAGATTTGGTCAAAACACAGTCTAAGCTGATCTTAACCCTTTCAGTGCCCTTACAAATGTAGATGCTTCTCACCACAGGCTGGCTGGTTGCTCTTCAGCCAGGCTGTCCACTGTGAGCTGTGCTGCAGTCACTTACTTCAGTCCCATACTTGGAAGCACCCTGCTATCCTGTTGTTACAATGCTGCCTCTGGCGGGACCCAACTGAGAGTGCCAATTCAGGACAAATTGCTCAGAGCAGGGCAGTTACAGCCCTAGGCTGGGGTTTGTCCACCTCTAAGGCAAACCAAACCGGCCAGACAAAGAGGACTTTGGTCTCACCCCACTGGCTAACCACACATCACACAAGCAATTCCCTTAGACACTCCAGTCTCCCAGTGTCACCACCAGTGCCACCCGTCCTGGGGATGAATGGTTATGAAAACCAGCACCCCAGTAAAAGAAAAAGGTTCTCTCGATCCCAAAGGACCAAGCCCCAGACCCAGGTCAATATACAAATCAGATCTTACCCACAAATCACGCTGTTGCCAATCATAAGAACATAAGAACAGCCATACCGGGTCAGACCAAAGGTCCATCCAGCCCAGTATCTGTCTACTGACAGTGGCCAATGCCAGGTGCCCCAGAGGGAGTGAAGCTAACAGGTAATGATCAAGTGATCTCTCTCCTGCCATCCATCTCCATCCTCTGACAAACAGAGGCTAGGGACACCATTCCTTACCCAGCCTGGCTAATAGCCATTGATGGACTTAACCTCCATGAATTTATCCAGTTCTCTTTCAAACGCTGTTATAGTCCTATCCTTCACAACCTCCTCAGGAAAGGAGTTCCACAAGTTGACTGTGCGCTGCGTGAAGAAGAACTTCCTTTTATTTGTTTTAAACCTGCTACCCATTAATTTCATTTGGTGGCCCCTAGTTCTTGTATTATGGGAATAAGTAAATAACTTTTCCGTATCCACTTTCTCCACATCACTCATGATTTTATATACCTCTATCATATCCCCCCTTAGTCTGCTCTTTTCCAAGCTGAAAAGTCCTAGCCTCTTGAATCTTTCCTCATATGGGACCCTAATCCAAACCCCTAATCATTTTAGTTGCCCTTTTCTGAACCTTTTCTAGTGCTAGAATATCTTTTTTGAGGTGAGGAGACCACATCTGTACACAGTATTCGAGATGTGGGTGTACCATCAGTTTATATAAGGGCAATAATATATTCTCAGTCTTATTCTCTATCCTCTTTTTAATGATTCCTAACATCCTGTTTGCTTTTTTGACCGCCTCTGCACACTGCATGGACATCTTCAGAGAACTATCCACGATGACGCCAAGATCTTTTTCCTGACTCGTTGTAGCTAAATTAGCCCCCATCATATTGTATGTATAGTTGGGGTTATTTTTTTCAATGTGCATTACTTTACATTTATCCACATTCAATTTCATTTGCCATTTTGTTGCCCAATCACTTAGTTTTGTGAGATCTTTTTGAAGTTCTTCACAATCTGCTTTGGTCTTAACTATTTTGAGTAGTTTAGTATCATCTGCAAACTTTGCCACCTCACTGTTTACCCCTTTCTCCAGATCATTTATGAATAAATTGAATATGACTGGTCCTAGGACTGACCCTTGGGGAACACACTAGTTACCCCTCTCCATTCTGAGAATTTACCATTAATTCCTACCCTTTGTTCCCTGTCTTTTAACCAGTTCTCAATCCATGAAAGGACATTCCCTTTTATCCCTTTTATCCTTTAGAATCTAAAATCTAAAGGTTTATTCATAAAGGGAAAAAGGTAGAGATGAGAGCTAGAATTGGTTAAATGGAATCAATTCCATACGGTAACGGCTAAGTTCTTAATTCAGGCTCGTAGCAGTGATGGAGTAAACTGCAGGTTCAAATCAAGTCTCTGGAGTCCATCCACAGCAGAGATGGGTCATTCAGTCCTTTGTTCAGAGCTTCAGTTTGTAGCAAAGTCCCTCCAGAGGTAGGAAGCAGGATTGAAGACAAGATGGAGATGAGGCATCAGCCTTTTATAGTCTCTTCCAGGTGTAAGGACACTTCTTTGTTCTTACTGTGAAAAATTACAGCAAAATGGAGTCTGGAGTCACATGGGCAAGTCACATGTCCTTGCATGACTCAGTTCTTTACAGGGAGAGTAGCCATTGCTCACATGCTGCCTTGAACGTTCCCAGGAAGATTTCTCAGATGTGGATTGGAGCCTCCCAAAGTCCATTGTCCGTTAGGTGTTTCTTGATTGGACACTTACTGAGAATAGTCCCTTCTCAAGAAGCTGCCCAAACGCTTTACTGAGGCGTCTTAGAATCAAAACACACTGAAATACCAGTACAGAGCCCAATACTCATAGACTCATAGACTCTAGGACTGGAAGGGACCTCGAGAGGTCATCGAGTCCAGTCCCCTGCCCTCATGGCAGGAACAAATACTGTCTAGACCATCCCTAATAGACATTTATCTAACCTACTCTTAAATATCTCCAGAGATGGAGATTCCACAACTTCCCTAGGCAATCTATTCCAGTGTTTAACTACCCTGACAGTTAGGAACTTTTTCCTAATGTCCAACCTAAATCTCCCTTGCTGCAGTTTAAGCCCATTGCTTCTTGTTCTATCAGTGGAGACTAAGGTGAACAAGTTTTCTCCCTCCTCCTGATGACACCCTTTTAGATACCTGAAAACTGCTATCAGGTCCCCTCTCAGTCTTCTCTTTTCCAAACTAAACAAACCCAATTCCTTCAGCCTTCCTTCATAGGTCATGTTCTCAAGACCTTTAATCATTCTCGTTGCTCTTCTCTGGACCCTCTCCAGTTTCTCCACATCTTTCTTGAAATGCGGTGCCCAGAACTGGACACAATACTCCAGTTGAGGCCTAACCAGCGCAGAGTAAAGCGGAAGAATGACTTCTCGTGTCTTGTTTACAACACACCTGTTAATGCATCCCAGAATCACGTTTGCTTTTTTTGCAACAGTATCACACTGTTGACTCATATTAAGCTCGTGGTCTACTATGACCCTTAGGTCTCTTTCTGCCATACTCCTTCCTAGACAGTCTCTTCCCATTCTGTATGTGTGAAACTGATTGTTCCTTCCTAAGTGGAGCACTTTGCATTTATCTTTATTGAACTTCATCCTGTTTACCTCAGACCATTTCTCCAATTTGTCCAGATCATTTTGAATTTTGACCCTGTCCTCCAAAGCAGTTGCAATCCCTCCCAGTTTGGTATCGTCCACAAACTTAATAAGCGTACTTTCTATGCCAACATCTAAATCGTTGATGAAGATATTGAACAGAGCCGGTCCCAAAACAGACCCCTGCGGAACCCCACTTGTTATACCTTTCCAGCAGGATTGGGAGCCATTAATAACTACTCTCTGAGTACGGTTATCCAGCCAGTTATGCACCCACCTTATAGTAGCCCCATCTAAATTGTATTTGCCTAGTTTATTGATAAGGATCTCATGCGAGACCGTATCAAATGCCTTACTAAAGTCTAGGTATATCACATCCACCGCTTCTCCCTTATCCACAAGGCTCGTTATCCTATCAAAGAAAGCTATCAGATTAGTTTGACACGATTTGTTCTTTACAAATCCATGCTGGCTATTCCCTATCACCTTACCACCTTCCAAGTGTTTGCAGATGATTTCTTTAATTACCTGCTCCATTATCTTCCCTGGCACAGAAGTTAAACTAATTGGTCTGTAGTTTCCTGGGTTGTTTTTATTTCCCTTTTTATAGATGGGCATTATATTTGTCCCCTTCCAGTCTTCTGGAATCTCCCCCGTCTCCCATGATTTCCCAAAGATAATAGCTAGAGGCTCAGATACCTCCTCTATTAACTCCTTAGTATTCATAACTTCAAATACAAAACTGATATACCCATGCAGACAGCATAATCATCACCAGCAAATCAGAATCTCTTCACAGACACCTCATATGACAACCTTTGTACACTTCTTGCTGCAAATATATAACAGTGGTTACAACAATGATTTATAGTCACAGGTTATGTCAGTAATGTCCAGGGCTGGCTCCAGGGGTTTTGCCGCCCCAAGCAGCCAAAAAAACCCCAAACAGCTGCGATCATGATCTGCAGCAATTCAGCGGGAGGTCCTTCGCTCTGAGCGGGAGCGAGGGACACCGCTGAATTGCCGCCGAATACCTGAAAGTGCCTCCCCACTCTGGAGTTGCTGCCCCAAGCACCTGCTCGATAAGCTGATGCCTGGAGCTGGCCCTGGTAATGTCACACCTGTGTTACAGAATCATGGGAATCCTCATCCACTTCGGTGGTTTCTGAGATTCCCTGCCCCTTCTCTGTTTCCATCATCCCCCACCCCACAGTTAAAATACTTTCCAAACCTTCCCAAACCACATGGATCTTAGCTAGTGGTATGAGGAATCTGCTTTCACCCACCCCCACAACCTCTGCCATTTGCCAATCTCTGCACACTGGTCTTGGGACCACACTCTGCTTAACCAGAGAGATCTGGGCCCTGTACCCCTCTGCCCCAAGCCTTCCCTGCCATCAACTTGGGCAGCCTTAACATGCTCCATGTCTGGTTCTGCAGAGGCTAATCTCACAGAGCCAATGTGACAGGTTTCAATCCCTGGGGGGTTTCTGTGCTGAGGACAGAAGAACTAACATGAGCTGTCGGTTGCCAGCTAGCTCCCAGCACAATCAGTGGGGTTACACTGCTAGCTCTTACAGGAGATTTGGGATGAGGGTTAGAAGAATGTTTGGGGGTAAGAGAATGTTTAGGCTCCCAGCCCCCATCTCTCTTCCCAGGGGCAATATGGGATCCTCCCTTCCCCCCGGTTTTAAATCCCTCTCTCTGTGGCCTGCCCTCAATAGACACCTGAGTCTGTTCAAAGACATCAGCTAAAAAAGCCGCCTCATCCACAGACTTTACATCTTTCTCCCACAGCCGCTGCTTCACATCAGCCTTACACACGCCCAGGAAATGCTCTTGAACACACGATCCAACATTCCCTCAAAACTGGCCACCTCTTTACCCCTCGCCCATTTTCCCAACAAAGCGTTCGTTTCGTTTACATATTCCCCATTGCTCATCCCAAGATCCCTCCTAAGAGTCCTAAATTTAACTGTATGTTTCAAGGACAATCTGAAAACTTCACAACACAGTATCTTTACATTTACAAATAGTCTAAAGCATCTTCAAGGCATTTCACTGAATAAATTTCCAGCTTTATCAGGTACTTTCACAATCAGGGTAGGAACTCTCTTATCATCCAGGATTTCATGCAGGGCTGCCGAGAGTGGGTTCGGGCCCCGGTGAAAAAATTTTTTTCGGGTCCCCCAGCAAGGGTGGACCAGCTAAACAGGCCGACGAAGCCAGGGAAGCCAGGCCCTGGGCCCCCTCCCGGACTGCCGGGCCCCAGTAATTTGGACTGGCTCCTCCCTCTCTTGTTAGCCCTGATTTCTTGTATTACATGCAGCCTTTCGAAGGTAGTCAGCTATTCAGAAACATCATCGTCCTCCCTGTGTGCAGGATGTCAGGGTTCCCACGTGTGGGTGTTTGGAGTGATGGGAGTTGCTGGGGTCAGGGGAGTTTTGATCCAGTTGGTGATTTCTCTCTCTTTCTTCCTGCTCCTTTTCTTCCCCGACTCTCCTGTGTGCAGCCTCCTCCCTGGCTGCCTCTTTTTCTTTTATCTCCAGTTCTTTCAGTTGCAATAGTCTTTGGGGCTCCTGCGCCTTTTCTGCAACCTGCAGCCTAAAAAGCTCCAACTTTGCAATCACGTCTCTGCTTTCACTCATTTTCCTGCCTTTCTGTCCCTACCTTCTTTCCCAACATAAGCAAACAGCAAATAACAAAACGGTGGCCTCCTCTTGTCCGTTCTTAGCCACTGCACTTAAACTTCACTTAAAATCACAGATATCAGTGTTAGAGTGTGAACTCTGCTCAGGGCCGCCCAGAGGATTTCAGGGGGCCTGGGGTCTTTGGCGGTGGGGGCCCCCCACTTCGGCACTAATTTGGCAGTGGGGGGGTCTTTCCACTCTGGCACCTGCCGCCAAAGTGCCCCAAAAACCCACGGCGGGGGATCCAGGCTGCGGAATTACTGCCGAAGACCCGGCTGCACTTTGGCGGCAGATCCCACTTTGGCAGTAATTCGGAGGCGGAGGATCCTTCTGCCCTGGAGTGGAAGGACCCCCCACCACCAAAGACCTGGAGCAGAAGAAGCTCCAGGGGCCTGGGCCTTATGAGAGTTTTCTGTGGCCCCTGGAGTGAGTGAGGACCCCACTCCAGGGGCCCCAGAAAACTCTTGGGGGGGCCCCTGCGGGGCCCGGGACCTGGGACAAATTGCCCCACTTGCCCCCACCTCTGGGCGGCCCTGACTCCACTTGGAATAACAAGCTGCACCTACACCCTGCTTGCTGTACCACTGTGATGTTCCCCTCTGGTGTTATCTGGACCAGTGATCTGCTAGGTCACCCCAATCCTTGACTCTGGGAACCAGCCTGACCCTGCTCTGCTGTGAGAACCCCCACGCCTGGGCTGGTCACGCACAGTCTCTGGCATGTCAGCTGCTCCCAGCTACTTGCAACCGAATGACACTAGCCAATTGTGATGGAGTAGGGGCCGTCTGCATGCGGGATGGGAGAGCAGGGGAGGACTTTAGGGGACGGACAATACCTGAGCCTGTAACCTGAGCCAGGTGGGGGGGGAGGGGGTCAGCACCTTTGCCCCGGAAGCTGGACAAAGGAAGAGGCCGGCTGGAGGGAGTTAGTTCAGTTTCGGTTTTGGGCTGGGTGGTGGGAATTCAGGGAATCCTAAGCTGGGATCCAAGCACCCTGAACCCCCAGAAGGACTCGATTGAGGGGTCCTGGTTGTGCCTGCAAGCTCTGCTGTAACCTGCATTCCTGTTGTCCAGTAAACCTTCTGTTTTACTGGCTGGCTGAGAGTCACTGTGAGTCCCAGGAAGAGGGGTGCAGAGCCGGACTCCCCCACCCTCTGTGATACCAATATCTCCAGTCCCAGAGACAACCCTAGGAACCTCCATCTTGCAGTGTCCAGTTATGCCCCCGGATGCTGCAAACTTATATGACAACATCAATTTTACAGAAATTGATATGCACCAGGCTTGTTATCCCAAGGGGAACCTCTGACACACTTCAAACCAAATGCATTGCTTCAGGGAGAATAAACAAATAAATTTATTAACTATAAAGATAGATTTTAAATGATTATAAGTCAAAACACAAGTCAGAGTTGGTCAAATGGAATAAAAGCAAAATGCATTCTAAGCTGATCTTAACCTTTTCAGTGCCCTTACAAACTTAGATGCTTCTCACCACAGGCTGGCTGGTTACTCTTCAGCCAGGCTCTCCCCTTTGATCAGCACTTCAGTTGCTTGGTGGTGGTGTCTGTAGATGTAGGTGGAAGAGAGAGAGAGAGAGAGAGCCTGGCAAATGTCTCTCCCTTTTACCATGTCCTTTCTTTCCTCTTGGCTTTGCCGCCTCCCTCCCCCTCTCCCCTTGACTTTAGAGTCAGGTGAGAATTACCTCCTCGCAGTTCCAAACTGACCAAAGGAAGGGGGGTGACTCTCTCAAGAGTCTAATAGATTCTTTTGTTGCTGCCTAGGCCATCACCCTTTGTTCCTGAGTGGTCGGGCTGGGTTTGTCCCATCCACGCCCTGATGAGGTGCGAACTGCCTCTCTGCTCTTGGAGAGTTTTGCCTGGGCTTGTTTTATGCCACGGGGATACATTTTCAGCCTCATAACTATATACATGAAATTATAACCTATAACATCACTGTAACAACAATGCTCAGGGCATCATGAGCCTTTCGAAGACACCCGATGTGACAAACTTTGCATTGGATGCCACACAATCATTTTATAAGGATGAACATGGGGGTGCTGGGTGTTCCCCCGAGATACAGACCGTCACAAGCATAACCTGGCCTTGTGTGATGGAATAGGGGGTATGACGCTGGGGATGTTGCATGGGAGCTTCACCAGTTTACTGTCTGCTTTCATACTAGGTGGTGATGGGAAATAAGGGGCTGACTTCACTGAGGGATGACACGTGATGGCCAGCACATACAGGATGGCGGCTGCCCTGCGTAACCTGAGCCCCGGAGGGGGTAGGGGCCAGGTGACACCTTCTGCCCGGGAAATGGACAAAGGCTGGAGGAGGAGCCGGGGTGTGTGGCTGGGTGAGACGGCCGGAGGGAGTTTCAGTTTGGAGCTGGCTGGGGAGATGGAAGGAGGCTCAGAACCTGGCTCTGGGATCCCCACCTCCAAGATGGACCTGACTGAGGGGTTCTGTTCTCTGTACCTACAAGCTCCATTTTAGACTGTGTTCCTGTCATCTAATAAACCTTCTGCTTTACTGGCTGGCTAAGAGTCACGCTGAATGGAAGGAAGTGGGGGGTGCAGGACCCTGACTCCCTCTCGCTCCATGACAACTGGTGGTAGCGGTGGGATGTACTGCACTCTGTGGATGGTGCTTCCTGCAGTAAGTGACTGGGGAGCAGTAAAATGAAGGGGTATTAATGAGAACCAGGCATGCTGAAGGCTCAGAGAGAGGCAGTTTCAGAAGGCGAAAGAGTTATGCTTATCCCCTGTGAGTGTGTGACCAGTGTGGGCTATTGCAGTAATGGGGTCCCCCAGGAACTGTGGTGAGTGGTGTCAGGGGAAGAGAAGTCTGTGGCTTGACCCTGGGAGAGAGGTGGTGACCTGGAAAAGGGCTGATGCACTAGGGATTGTTCCTGGAAACCATGGGGAGCTGAGAGCACATAGGCCTGCGAGTCCACAACAACTTGGGAACAATTTGAGGACTTCAGTAACTCAGACATAGGTTAGAGGTTTGTTACAGCAGTGGGTGGGTGAGATTCTGTGGTCTGCATTGTGCAGGAGGTCAGACTAGATGATCATAATGATCCCTTCTGACCTTAAAGTCTATGAGTCTATGAACAGCGGGGAGATGTATAATCATCTCCTTAAGAGCGACCAACTGGAGATGTGCAGGCAGAGGGGGCTGCACATTACGAGGCTCAGACCAGCTGATTGCCCAGCTGGAGGAGGATGATTGTTTGGAGGAGCTGATCCCTGCCCCGGAAAAAAACATCCCAGAGCCAGTGTCTGTCCCGGCTGGGAGGGGTCACACTGCTGCTGAGGGCACTTCAAGGCCCCTCCTACCTATGGCTAGGGGAGGGGCTGGAAGGAGCCCGGCGAACCCTGGGGCCACCATGACCCCCACGGCCAGCAGAGGATCCTCACGATGAAGCTCCCCATCGCTGGAGCTGAAGTGGTTGGAATGGGAGAGGGAGGTCAAACTGAAAGAGCTGGAGGATCGGGAGAAACAGCGGCAGCATGAACTGGAGTTTGCCAGGCTGAGGAGCAGAGAGCGCCCTGCTGCAGTGAGTGAGGGGGGAGGACATAGATGAATTCCTGATGGCCTTTGAGAAGGCCTGCGAGATGCACAGGGTCTGACCCAGTATGGCCATTCTTACGTTCTCATGTTCTCTGATCAGCTAACCCGTGCCCAGCACGCTGAAATCAGAGGGGTGCTGTGTTTGTACCGACACCTGTTTTCCAGCCAGCCTGGACGCACTAATCCAACTGTCCACCGGCTGCAGACAGGATCACATCCTCCTATAAGATGCTCCTTCTTCCGCATCACAGGGAAAACTTCTCAGGACCTGGAAAGAGAGGTCAGGGAGATGCTGACTTTGGGGGTGATCCAGCCGTCTTCCAGCTCACCTCAAAAAGGATGGGTCGATCCGGTTCTGTGTGGACTATTGAAAGCTCAATGCCATCACCGTATCTGATGCCTACCCCATGCGCAGGCCTGACGAGCTCCTAGACAAGCTGGGAGGTGCTCGGTACCTCACCACTATGGATCTTACAAAGGGCTACTGGCAAGTGCCGCTGGACGCAGATGCCAGGCTGAAATCGGCCTTTATCACCCCTCTGGGGCTCTACGAGTTTCTGACCCTGCCCTTCGGCCTCAAGGGAGCATCGGCCACCTTCCAGCGCCTGGTGGATCAGCTACTGAGGGGGATGGAGAGTTTTGCCGTGGCGTATATTGACGACATCTGCGTCTTCAGCCAGACCTGGGAGGACCACATGTCCCAGGTTAAACAAGTCCTAGACCGACTCCGAAAGGCTGGGTTAACAGTAAAGGCTGAGAAGTGCAAGGTGGGGATGGCTGAAGTATCTTACCTGGGCCATCGGGTGGGGAGCGGCTGCCTGAAGCCGGAACCAGCCAAGGTGGAGGTGATCAGAGACTGGCCTGCTCCCCAAACCAAAAAGCAGGTCCAGGCCTTTATTGGGATGGCGGGGTACTATCGAAGGTTCGTGCCCCACTTTAGTGCCATAGCCGGCCCCATCACTGAACTGTGCAAAAAGGGGAAGCCAGACAAGGTGATCTGGACTGAGCAGTGCCAGAAGGCTTTCCGGGTGCTGAAGAAGGCTCTGGTTAGTGGCCCAGTTCTGGCAAACCCAGATTTTAACAAACCCTTTATGGTGTTCACCAGCGCCTCAGACACGGGACTGGGGGCGGTGTTAATGCAGGTGGATGAAAAGGGGGAGAGACACCCCATTGTGTACCTGAGTAAGAAGTTGCTACCCCGGGAGCAGAACTACGCGGCCATCGAGAAGGAATGCCTGGCCATGGCGTGGGCCCTTAAGAAGCTAGAGCCATATCTCTTTGGGCGACACTTCACCGTGTACACCGACCACTCTCCCCTGACCTGGCTGCACCAGATGAAAGGAGCCAACGCCAAGCTCCTGAGGTGGAGCCTGCTCCTGCAGGACTATGACATGGACGTGGTCCATGGGAAGGGAAGTGCCAACCTGACAGTGGACGCGTTGTCCCGGAGAGGGGGCCCTGAACTTCCCCAGGGCACTGGGCAGAGTGACCCCGCTCAGTTCAGTCTCGAAGGGGGGAGAGATGTGATGGAGCAGGGAGCGAGGCAGATTGACGTGGGGATGTTGCATGGGAGCTTCACCAGTTTACTGTCTGCTTTCATACTAGATGGTGATGGGAAATAAGGGGCTGACTTCACTGAGGGATGACACGTGATGGCCAGCACATACAGGATGGCGGCTGCCCTGCGTAACCTGAGCCCAGGAGGGGGTAGGGGCCAGGTGACACCTTCTGCCCGGGAAATGGACAAAGGCTGGAGGAGGAGCCGTGGTGTGTGGCTGGGTGAGACAGCCGGAGGGAGTTTCAGTTCAGAGCTGGCTGGGGAGATAGGGGGGAGCCCAGAACCTGGGTATGGGCTCCCCACCCCCAAGATGGACCTGACTGAGGGGTTCTGCTCTCTGTACCTACAAGCTCCATTTTAGACTGTGTTCCTGTCATCTAATAAACCTTCTGCTTTACTGGCTGGCTGAGAGTCACGCTGAATGGAAGGAAGTGGGGGGTGCAGGGCCCGGACTCCCCCACACTCCTGACACCTTGCTAGAGAAGCAGAACCAGAACCCCACACCAAGGGCCCCCCCTCTCCAAAAATCCACAAGTGTCCTGCATACAGGGAGTCTAGGGACATTGCTGAATAGTTCATCACCTTTGAGAGGCTGCGTGTGCTCCATGAGATTATCATAGACCTGGCAGGGACCTCGAGAGACCTAGTCCCGTCCGCTGCACTTAGGGCAGGACTAAGTATTATCTAGACCATCCCTGACAGGGGTTTGTCCCTAAGGATGGAGATTCCACAACCTCCCTCGGCAATTTATTCCAGGGCTTAACCACCCTGGCAGCTAGGAAGTTTTTTTCCTAATGTCCAGCCTAAACCTCGCTTGCTGCAATTTAAGCCCATTGCTTCTTGTCCTATTCTCAGAGGTTAAGAGAAACAAATTTTCTCCCTGCTCCTTGTAACAACCTTTTATGTACTTGAAAACTGTTATCATGTTCTCTCTCAGGCTTCTCTTCTCCAGACTGAACAAACCCAATTTTTTCAACCTTCCCTCATAGCTCATGTTTTCTAATCTTTAATAATTTCTGTTGCTCTTCTCTAGACTTTCTCCAATTTGATCTCCTATTTCCTGAAATGTGGCACCCAGAACTGGACACAATACTCCAGCTGAGGCCGTATCAGCGCAGAGTAAAGCGGAAGAATGACTTCTCGTGTCTTGCTTACAACACTCCCGCTGATACATCCCAGAATGATGTTCACTTTTTTTTTGCAAGTGTTACACTGCTGACTCATATTTAGCTTGTGATCCACTATGACCCCCAGATCCCTTTCCGCAGTATCCTTCCTAGGCAGTCATTGCCCAGCTTTTATGTGTGCAACTGATTGTTCCTTCCTGAGTGGAGCACTTTGGATTTGTCCTGATTGAATTTCATCCTATTTACTTCAGACCCATTCTCCAGTTTGTCCAGATCACTTTGAATTTTAACCCTATCCTCCAAAGCAGTTGCAACCCTTCCCATCTTGGTAACATCTGCAAACTTTATAAGTGTGCTCTGTACGCCATTCTCTAAATCATTGATGAAGATATTGAACAGAACCCAACCCAGAACTGATCCCCACGGGATCCCACTCGTTATGTCCTTCCAGCCTGACTGTGAACCACTGATAACTACTCTCTGGGAACGGTTTTCCAACCAGTTTTGCACCCACCTTATGGTAGGTCTATGTGGGTTGCATTTCCCCCGTTTGTTTATGAGAAGGTCATGCGAGACAGTGTCAAAAGCCTTACGAAAGTCAAGATATTCCAGTCTACTGCTTCCCCCCATCCACAAGGCTTGTTATCAAGCATTCAGGTTGGTTTGACATGAATTGTTCTTGACAAATCCATGCTGACTGTTACTTATCACCTTATTATCTTCTAGGTATCTGCAAATTGATTTCTTAATTATTTGCTCCACTATCTTACCAGGTACAGAAGTTAAGATGACTGGTCCATAATTCTCCGGTGTAACAATGCTGCCTCTGGCAGGACACAACTGAGATTATTAATTCAGGACAAATTGCTTAACACAGGGCAGTCACAGTCCCAGGCTGGGGTTTTTCCACCTCTAAGGCAAACCAAACCAGCCGGACAAAGAGAATTTTGGTCTCACCCCACTGGCTAACCACAAGTGACACAAGCAATTCGCTTAGACACTCCAGTTTCCCAGTATCACCACCAGTGCTACTCATCATGGGGACAAATGATTATGAAAAACAACACCCCTGAAAGAGAAAAAAGGTTCCTCGATCCCAAAGGACCAAGCCCCAGACCCAGGTCAATATACACATCAGATTTTACCCACAAATCACGCTGTTGCCAATCCTTTAGAATCTAAAATCTAAAGGTTTATTCATAAAGGGAAAAAGGTAGAGATGAGAGCTAGAATTGGTTAAATGGAATCAATTCCACACAGTGATGGCAAAGTTCTTGGTTCAGGCTTGTAGCAGTGATGGAGTAAACTGCAGGTTCAAATCAAGTCTCTGGAACATCCCCCGCTGGGATGGGTCATTCAGTCCTTTGTGCAGAGCTTCAGTTCTAGCAAAGTCCCTCCAGAGGTAAGAAGCAGGATTGAAGACAAAATGGAGGGGCTTCCAGGGCCTTTTATATTCTCTGCCATATGGAACGACTCCTTTGTTCTTACTGTGGAAAATCACAGCAGCAGCAAGATGGAGTCTGGAATTACATGGGCAAGTCAGTTCTTTACAGGGAGAGCAGCCATTGCTCACATGCTGCCTTGCACGTTCCCAGGAAGACTTCTCATGTGGATTGGAGCCTCCCAAGGTCTATTGTCAGTTAAGAGTTTCTTGATTGGACACTTAATCTGAAGTCTTTGCTCAGTGAGCTGGCCAAATGGTGTTACTTAGAATCAAACAAATTGAGATACAAGAACAGAGCCAATATTTGTAACTTCAGATACAAAAATGGTACACATATACAGACAGCATGATCACAACCAGCAAATCAGAACCTTGTCACAGACACCTCAGCCAACAACCTTGGTACAATATTTGCTGCAAATATATAACAGTGGTCACACCCGGGTTGTCCTTATTTCCCTTTTTATAGATGGGCACTAGATTTGCCTTTTTCAGTCTTCTGAAATGTCTCCTGTCTTCCATAACTTTCCAAAGATCATTGCTAATGGCTCAGATATCTCCTCAGTCAGCTCCTTGAGTATTCTAGGATGCATTTCATCAGGCCCTGGTGATTTGAAAACATCTAATTTGTCTAAGTAATTTTTGACGTGTTCTTTCCCTGTTTTAGACTCTGATCCTACCTCATTTTCAGTGACATTCACTACGTCAGATGTCCAATCGCCACCAACCTTCTTGGTGAAAAATGAAACAAAGACGTCATTGCAAAAAAAAGTGAACATCATTCTGGGATGTATTAGCGGGAGTGTTGTAAGCAAGACACAAGCAAGTATGACACCTCTGCCATTTACATATTTTCTGTTATTGTCCCCTCCCCCCACATTAACGGGCCTTCTCTGTCCTTGGTCTTCCTCTTGCTTCTCATGTACTTGGAGAATGTTTTCTTGTTACGCTGTATGTCCCTGGCTAGTTTGATCTCATTTTGTGAACACCTTCCTGATCCCCTGCATCTCCTTTGTTCTCAGGGGATCGGCCGTAGCCAAGGTGCCCTGGAACAAGGCCGACAGCATCCTCAGGCAGCTGGTGAGGAAGTGGCTCCACCTTCCCCAGAGGGCCAGTGCCGACATCATCTACATTTCCGACAGGCAGGGTGGCACCAACGTACCTCAGATGGGTAACCTGTGTGACCCGGCAGTGATCACCCATGCCTTCCACCTCCTGATGTGCCCAGAGTCAATGGTGAGGAGCATCAGGCAGGAAGCTGTTCGGGACGTGGTCAGGAAACGCATCGCCAGGGCCCCCTCTGAGCAGGATATCGCCACTTACCTCAGCGGCTCCCTGGAGGCTGAGTTTGGGAGAGAGGGGGGAGACCTGTCCTCTCTCTGGTCCCACACCTGCAACGCATTGAGACATCTAAGAAAGAGGATTGGCTGCCGCTGGAAGTGGTGTGAGGAGTTCTGGGAGCTGGGAATACTGGTGCCGCGCATAAAAACCCTGGACCACACTTTCGGCACCCCAACCACCAAAACAATGCTGGAAAGGACCGTGAAAGACGCCATCCACTGCCACTACGCTGAGAACCTCAAGTGGAAGCCAGACCATGGCAAGGTGTTCGAGGTGTCCAGCAAGTGGGAGGTGAGCAACCACTTCCTTCCCGGGGGCAGCTTCACCAGGTTCACCAACTGATGGTTCATCCACCTGACTCAACTGCGCTCCCCTCAACGAAGCCATCCACCATGGCAACCGGGATAAGCACTGCAGGAAGCACGGCTGTGCCAACGAGACCCTGCCCCATGCCCTGTGTAGATGCAAGCAGCACTCCGGAGCCTGGTGGCACTGCCACAACACCACCCAGAACTGGCTGGTGAAAGCCATCCCGCTGTCCCTGGGGAAGATCACCGTCGACTCTGCCATCCTTGGGACAGAGAGCCGACTGCGACCCGACATCATGACAGATGCAGAAAAGAAGAAGGTTCTCATGGCAGACGTCATGGTGCCATTTGAAAACCGGTCACAGGCCTTCCACGAGGCCCAAGCACAAAAGGCGTTGAAGTACACCCCACTGGCCAACACCCTGAGAGCCCAGGGCTACGAGGTCCAGATACACGCCCTGATCATGGGAGCCCTGGGCTTGGGGGACCCCCCACAACGAGTTGGTACTAAGAGTGTGTGCAGTCAGTGGGCATAGCTACGCCTGGCCCATGAGACAGCTCACGGTGTCCGACACCATCAGGTGGTGCAGAGACATCGACACAGAACACATCACGGGACACCGTCAATACCAGGTTGAGTAACCGAGAACGCCGACCAGGGAGAGAACCCACTTCCTCCCCTAATGAACAAGGGATGCACCCCACCCACGTACTTATTCGCAACACTGATACTGGCTTGGACTCTCAGTCCAGTCCAGGGGTGGCGTACCTGAGCCCACTTATCCACTGACGCTCTAAAACCCCTCACGCCCCAATCTGGAGCTGTGCTGGTTCTGTGATATGTAGGTCTCTCTGCAGCCTTGTAACCAATACCTGTGATCCCTCATAACCCAAGCCTGACCCCCAGGTGTACAGAACCTTCCCTCTTAACTTGTGTCTGTTTCATTTTAAAAGTTAACTTTAATGAAATGTTTAAATCTGTTTTCTTGTCACCCTTTATGTCCCTAGCTAGTCTGCTCTTGTTTGTGCCTTGGCCTTTCTAAGTTTGTGTGACGAACTGGGACTGTTCTTACTGGGGGCTGTGAATGCTGAGTGGGGGGTGTTGGCCTGGGAAGACGATCTGCCTTGGGGGATGGGAGACTGGCCTGAGGGAGGAGACCTGAGCAGGTAACGTGAGAACCCAGGAAGGGGTTAGAGGCCAGGTGACACCTCTGCCTGGGACACTGGACAAAGGCTGGGGAAGAGGCTGGGGGAGAGCCTGGGGGAGGGGTTCAGCTTGGAAGCTGGCTGGGAAATGGAGAGGGGCCCCGATGGGGCTCGGGCCTCCCAGTGGGGCTGTGGCCTCCAATGGACCTAACTAAGGTGGGTCCTGTTGTCTGTACCAGCAAGACCTGTTTTGGACTGTGTTCCTGTCGTCTAAATAAACCTTCTGCTTTACTGGCTGGCTGAGAGTCAGGTCTGACTGTGAAGTGGGGGTGCAGGACCCTCTGGCTTCCCCAGGACCCCGCCTGGGCTGACTCGCTGTGGGAAGCGCACGGAGGGGCAGAGGATGCTGAATGCTCCAAGGAGAGACCCAGGAGGTGAAGACGTGGGAGCTTCTTGCCCTGGAGACAGTCTGCTCCAAGGGAGAGGAGGCTCCCCAGAGTCCTGACTGGCTTTGTGGGGAGCAGTTCCAGAGCATCACCTGGGGACTCCGGGACAGTTTGTCCCTACATACTTGTGTTAATTGTTTGTATTCATCCTGTATAATTTGATCGTGTTAACACTTTTTGTAGGACGCTTTTCTGATTTTTAGATCACTGAAGATCTCCTGGTTAAGCCAGGGTGGTCTCTTGCCATACATCCTATCTTCCCTACACAGTGGGGTAGTTTGCTCTTATGCTCTTAATAACGTCTCTTTGAAAAACTGCCAACTGTCTTCTATTGTTTTCCCCCATAGAATTGCTTCCCATGGGATCTTACCTACCAACTCCCTGAGTTTGCTGAAGTTGCCTTCTTGATATCCATGGTCTTATTGTGCTGTTCTCCCTCCTACCATTCCTTAGAATCATGAACTCTACCATTTCACAAATACTTTCACCCAAGCTGCCTTCCACTTTCAAATTCTCACCCAGCTCCTATTTGTCGAAATCAAACCTAGAACAGCCTCTCCCCTGGTAGCTTTCTTCACCTTCTGAAATAAAACATGGTCTCCGATACAGTCCAAGAACTTGTTGGATAATCTGTGCCCTGCTGTGTTATCTTCCCAACAGATGTCTGGGTAGTTGAAGTCCCCCATCACCACTCTGTCCTGAGCTTTGGATGATTTTGTTAGTTTTAAAAACCCCTCATCCACCTCTTCTTCCTGATTAGGTGGTGTGTAGTAGACCCCTGCCAGGACATCACCCTTTTTACCCCTTTCATCCTTACCCAGAGACTTCCAACAAGTCTGTCTCCTATTTCTGTCTCAGCCTCAGGCCAAGTGTCAGGCACATTTTTAATATATAATGCAACACCTCCTCCCTTTTCCACTGCCTGTCCTTCCTGAGCAAGCTGTACCCTTCTATCCCAAAATCCCAGCCATGCCTATTATCCCACCAGGTCTCCGTGATGCCAACTATGTCATAGCTGTGTTTATTTAATAGCATTTTGAGTTCTCCCTGCTTATTCCCCATTCTTCCCACATTAGTATACAGCCATGTAAGATACTGATTTGACACCACCGACCCCAGTTCTGTCTTGTTTCTCCTTTATCCTGGCTGTAATAGCCCACGCTTCCCCCGGATTCTGACCCTTCTCCCAGGTATCCATGTTGTTGACTTACCTGTGGGCTTTGGTCACCTGTCCCCATTGAACCTAGTTTAAAGCCCTCCTCACTAGGTTAGCCAGGCTGTTGCCAGATATGCTCTTCCACTTCCTCAATAGGTGGACCCCATCTCTGCTTAGCAATCCTTCCTGGAACAGTATCCCATGGACAAGGAAGCTGAAGCCCTCCTGGCAACACCATCCTCGCAGCCAGGCATTCACCTCTAGGACGCATCTGTTTCTGCCTGAGCCTCCACCCTTGACTGGAAGGACTGAAGAGACCACCACCTGTGCTCCCAACTCCCTCACCCTTATTCCCAGAGCCCTGCAGTCTCTTCTGATCTGCTGAGGGTCATACTTCGCAGTATCATTAGTGCCCACATGGATGAGTAGCAGGGAGGTAGCAGTCAGAGGGCTGGATGATCCTCAACAATCGCTCTGCAACATCTCAGATATGGGCCCCTGGCAGGCAGCATACCTTCCGGGATGCCACGTCAGGGTGACAGATGGGTGCCTCTGTCCCCCTCAGAAGAGAGTCGCCAACCACCACTACTCTACATTTCCTCCTGGGAGTGGAGTCTGTGATCCTCTCAGCCTTGGGGGTACATGGCTTCTCCCCTTCAACTTTTGGGGGTGACTCCTCATCGCTCATTGCCAGGGCAGTGTAAAGGTTCTCCCTCATCATGGTGAGGGGTTGGGAGTAGGGGTGGAACTGCCAGAAGTCACCAGCAGCCAGTGTCCGCCCTGTACCAGAGCCATGTCCTCCTCCCCAGGGGCATGAGAGCAGTCCTTGCTAGCTGGATTCCTGATGGACAGAAGACGACCATTTTGGTTGGAAAGTTGTTTAGGAGTCTTCTGGAGATATTCAATAAGATGCAAATGGGTGATGCTTCCAATTATGGTAAATTCAAAGAAATAGTTTTAAAACAGTTTCAGTTTACACCTGAAATTTATAGAGTAAAATTTAGAAGCCTTAAGAGATGGGCTGGGTTGTGTAATGTGGCTTACGTAAATTAAATGAGAGATTTACTGGATAAGTGGGTGAAAGGAAAAGTATTTCAAGCTTTGAAGAAACGTGTGATCTGGTTGCTCAGGAGCATTTCCTGAATATGTCTAGTGATGATGTAAGACAGTGTTTATGGGTGTGATGAAGTGGGACTGTTTTTAATGTGTCCTCTGAATACTGTGTGGGTGCCTCAGCTCTGGCCGACCCTTTGTCGCCTGGCAACTAATGGCCAGGCCCTTCCCCCCTTTCAGGGGGATGCTAAAGGTGGGGGAGAACAGAGACAAAGCCCACAAAGGAGGGGCTGGAGGGGGTTTGGCAGTTTTGGAAGCTCGTTGGAAAATGGAGGGGAGCCCCACTGTGGCTCAGGCCTCCCAGTGGGGCTGTGGCCTCCCTGGGGCCTCAGATGGACTTAACTAAATTGGGTCCTGTTGTCTGTACCAGCAAGACCTGTTTTGGGCCGTGTTCCTGTCGTCTTAATAAACCTCTGTGTTACTGGCTGGCTGAGAGTCATATCTGACTGTGAAGTGGGGGTGCAGGACCCTCTGGCTTCCCCAGGACCCCGCCTGGGTGAACTCGCTGTGGGAAGCGCACGGAGGGGCAGAGGATGCTGAATGCTCCAAGGAGAGACCCAGGAGGTGAAGTCGTGTGAGCTTCTTGCCCTGCAGACAGTCTGCTCCGAGGGAGAGGAGGCTCCCCAAAGTCCTGCCTGGCTTGGTGGGGAGCAGTTCCAGAGCATTGCCTGGGGACTCCTTGACAATGGGATCATAGAACATAGAATATCAGGGTTGGAAGGGACCTCAGGAGGTATCTAGTCCAGCCCCCTGCTCAAAGCAGGACCAATTCCCAACTAAATCATCCCAGCCACGGCTTTGTCAAGCCTGACCTTAAAAACCTCTAAGGAAGGAGATTCCACCACCTCCCTAGGGAACCCATTCCAGTGCTTCACCACCCTCCTGGTGAAATAGTTTTTCCTAATATCCAGCCTAAACCTCCCCCACTGCAACTTGAGACCATTGCTCCTTGTTCTGTCATCTGCCACCACTGAGAACAGTCTAGATCCATCCTCTTTGGAATCCCCTTCAGGTAGTTGAAAGCAGCTATCAAATCCCTCCTCATCCTTCTCTTCTGCAGACTAAACAAGCCCAGTTCCCTCAGCCTCTCCTCATAAGTCATGTGCTCCAGCTCCCTAATCATTTTTGTTGCCCTCCGCTGGACTCTTTCCAATTTTTCCACATCCTTCTTGTAGCCTGGGGCCCAAAACTGGACACAGCACTGCAGATGAGGCTTCACCAGTGTCGAATAAAGGGGAATGATCATGTCCCTCGATCTCCTGGCAATGCCCCTACTTATACAGCCCAAAATGCCGTTAGCCTTCTTGGCAACAAGGGCACACTGCTGACTCATATCCAGCTTCTCGTCCCTGTAACCCCTAGGTCCTTTTCTGCAGAACTGCTGCCTAGCCACTCGGTCCCTACCTAGTCCCTACCATTGAGCCCGACGATCTAGCCAGCTTTCTATCCACGTTATACACCTCTACCCTGATCTAACACAACCTGATATATCACAGGTTCACATACAACGCAGTAAAGCAGCACTTCCGCAGATCAGCGCATCAGGTCCCAGCCCCGGGGCGCTCTGCTTCCTGCCACCAGTGAGTGCGGGACGGTTGGGGAAAGGACCCCCCCCACACCCACCTGCAGCAGGAAGCGGAGCATTGCAGCTGGGAGCTGGCAGAGTGGAGCGGGCTGGGGCCAGGCTAGTGTGAAGAACTGGTGTGTCAGTGAAAATGCTAAAGACCCACCTGACAAAGCGGAGGAGGCAGCCACTTCCAGGGCAGGTAAACTCCTGCCAACAGCTAAGCACAGGGCTGAGTAACGGGAGTGAGAAACAGACACCCCGGGGGGCAGCAGGGGGTGGATTTGTTGCATGGACATAGCCCTGGAGATGAAATGCAACTCCACGGGGGAGGGCCAGTAACATGCAAGGGCTCCTGACACCCAAAAGACATGCCTGAATTAAGAACCTGTACTAAAGGGAAGAGAAAAGAACACATACGATGATACTAGAAGGGTTGGGAAACGCAATGAATGCTGAACTGGACTGTCTGAACAGAAGGCGTGGGATGAGCATCACACTTGGAAGCGCCGCCCTGTCATGAATTTGCTGTAATTTTATGCCTCTTCATTCACAATCTATGGGCTGAGACAAAGAATTTCGTGCTGATGGTAAATCCTTTAAAAATGTGTAACATGCGTGATTTTTGGAAGAAACTTTTGTATGGGCCAGCGGCGACTCCAGGCACCAGCGCTCCAATCACGTGCCTGGGGCGGCAAGTCGCAGGGGGCGTCCTGCCAGTTGCTGTGAGAGCAGCAGTCAGACTGCCTTCGGTGGCACGCCTGCGGGCGGTCCACCGGTCCTGCAGATTTGGTGGCAACTCAGTGGCGGGTAAGCCGAAGCCGCAGGACTCGGGACCTCCTGCAGGTGTGCCGCTGAAGGCAGCCTGACTGCCGTGCTTGGGGCAGCAAAAAAGCTAGAGCCGCCCCTGGTACGGGCTAGGAGTGGTAACAAGGAAGCCCTATAGGAATACTGTTTCTCAGCTAGGACCTGTGAACAGGCCTGGAGCCTGGCACAGCAGAGAAAGCAGAATCAATCTAGACTGCTGTGTAGAAGGGGAAATGGAGGCCCACCAGCTCATGGCATTGGTGGCTAAATGCCAAAGACACCTACACTCTAAACGATATTAATATCCACATTGTGTTCACAATGCTGTAATTCAAAGGCTTTCAGGCAACTTGTAAAAAGAAACCAAGAACTTTGTAAAAACATCTGTGGGTAACACTACAGTTTTGGGTAACACTAAAGACTTGTCTACACCACCCGCCAGATCGGCAGGTAGCGATTATCACAGAGTGTGGGGGAGTCCGGCCCTGCACCCCTCTTCCTGGGACCCACAGTGACTCTCAGCCAGCCAGTAAAACAGAAGGTTTATTGGACAACAGGAATGCAGGTTACAGCAGAGCTTGTGGGCACAGCCAGGACCCCTCAATCTGGTCCTTCTGGGGGTTCAGGAAGCTTAGTTCAAAGCTTGGGATTCCCTGAATTCCAATCACCCAGCCCAAAACCGAAACTGAACTAACTCCCTCCAGCCGGCCCCTTCCTTCGTCCAGCTTCCCGGGCAAAGGTGCTGACCCCCTCCCCCCCACCTGGCTCAGGTTACAGGCTTAGGTCCTGTCCCTCACCTAAAGTCCTCCCCGGCTCTCCCAGCCCCCACACAATAGTCCCTACTGCATCACAGCAATCAAGCCAGCGGAGGTTGATTTATCACCTCTAGTATAGATGCGATAACTTGACCCCTGAGTGCTCTGCCGTCGACTCCAGCACTCCACCAGAATGAGAAATGCAAGTGGAGTCAATGGGAGAGCATCAGCTGTCAATATACTGCAGTGAAGACACCGTGGGAAGCAGATCTAAGTCCATCGACTTCAGCTATGTAGTCACGTTGTCACTTGGTCACACACGTATCTTAGATCAACCCGCACGGTAATGTAGACAAGCCCTACGAAGTTAGTTAACCGAGACCTAAAGAGGATATTAGGCACACTGCCTTCGCATTAGTCAGTGACCAACCCTGTGGCAGGAATCTAAGGGGGTAGGTGTGACACTGCACCCCATATTCTTCATAGAATGAACATGGCCTAACTAAGCTGTATTTTATGCAAGATGGCTCACGTGAGGTATCGCTGGGAAGGTTCTGCTTTACTGAATTTGTATGCACGTATCAGCTCTGTAACTGGAGTTAGGATTATTGACTATGTAGCAGTCACAGCTGGGTTTTCCCTGGCGGAACGCCCACCACGCAGAATGCAGTCAGCTGGGTGGGCCATTAGGACCAATAGGTCTTTGAAGATGCGAATCTCCCTCCTTCCTGAGAAGTTTCCTGGCTGCTGCTTTGACACGGCAGGGTCACCTGGTACTGGCTCCCATCCTGGGGGGTCAAAGTGGGAAACAAAGCAGTCTCGCCATATCAAATCTGATGTAAGGCTGGGGAGTGAGTCAATCTTGGTTCCTTTTTCACTGAACCCCACCCCCAAAGATGACTGCTTGAGACATGGAAGAAATTCAGACAAAGGGGGTTCGGGGGGAGGACTGAACCCCAGCTGGGAATGGTGTCTGGCCCGGGAAGGATATTCTTGGAGTTACCCCTGTGGCTGGGGGTCACTGCAGGGTAAAGAATGTGGGGTGCATTGCTCCTTCTGAGCGTGCAAGTCTCCCTCATGTCCAGCTCGGGTGGACTCAGCTCGAGGTGTGACCCAGGGATGCTGAAGGCTCTGACGTTTGGTCACAGGAGGTGGGGAAGCCAAGGGACTGACTGGGCCAGAGCTCAGAGAGCATCAGGCCTGGGGATCCGGGACAGCTGTCCTTTGCCCCCGGGAGCTGGCAGGGCGGGGAGGTAACATTCCTGCTGCAGTGCTGGCAGTGGCTGGGCCCCACACTCACCATCTCACCCGTCGTGCCCACCTCCTGCCGGGATCCAGCCAATGCCACGTGCGAGCTGCCAGGTACCAGCTGCCCCAGAAGTGACTCTGCAGCCTGACCCACACACTGACATCCCAGCGAGTTAACACGCTCACTCTGCCCAGAGTGGAGAGGCCAGAGCGCAGCCCCCACCCATGTGGGCACTGCCCAGGCCTGCTCCAGCTTATCATCAGCAGCCCTGCTTTGGGGGAAACTGAGGCACCAAGCAGGGATGTGCTTTGCACATCCTCTGCCCCTGCCCGAGACCCTGTGAGCCAGGGGGAGGGGAGCGTCGCTCTCACTTGGTGAGGCTGGCCCCAGTGCAGACAAGCTGAGGGCAGTAGGGACTGGTACCAATGGCACCAGCACGGCTAGCAATGGCAGTGCAGGCGTGGGGCTCCGGCCTGGGCTGGCAAGGCCGGTACAGCTCCCCAGGCTGCAATGTGAGATCCCCAAGCCCAAAGGGACCGGTGTGGTCACCCGCGAGGTGGGAGGGTCCCAGAGCTCAGAGCCGAGGGGGCTGGCTGGAAACCCCTCGGGTCATTGCCAGGTGGATGCTCTGAGCTCTGGCCCCAGCTGCCCCACTGTCCTGTGCGGAGCAGGTGCTGCAGGAGGCTGCGTCCCGTCGGCCCTGCCTGTGCAGCAGGTTATGACCATGGGCAGCTGCCGGTGCCGAGCCTGCTTCCTGGGAGCAGCCCCTGCCGGCTGCCCTCGGCTCCTGCAGACCCTGTCCCAGCCCCTGGAGTCCCAGGATGGCCCCAACCCACCCCAACAGTAGGGCAACGGCAAGGCCAGTCACTGAGCTTATTTCTCCAGTTCCTTGCCTGGGCTCCATGGACGACGGCTCCGAGGGCCCGTCGGGGCAGGGGCTCTCCAGCCAGGGGCGTGGCGTGATCACCCTCAGCACAGCGGGCATCGCTGGGGCACGGCTCGGTCTACCCCAGTGCCAGGGACTGCCATGGGGTGCAGCTCAGTCACTCTGGGGACAGCCGTGGGGCAGGAATCAATCTCCCCGTGCTGGGGACAGCCGTGGGGCACAGCTCAGACCCCCCAGCACCACGTGCCAGTGCTTTCTTTGCTGAGGCTGCCCAGGGGGCCCAGTCTGAGAGTTGCTGTGTGATGTGGCCCCCTGGAGAGCCCACAAGAGCCACTGCTGGGCCGGCCCCACAGCCATTCGCTATGGCAGTCGCAGAGGGGGTGGTATGGAGGGTCCTGCAGCTGGATGAGGGGAAAGGGGAGGGGGACCAGCCCCACAGCCATTCGCTATGACAGTCGCAGAGGAGGGTGTGGCATGGGGGGGGCCCCTGCAACTGGGTGGGGGGGCACAGGAAGGGGGGGCCGTCCCCACAGCCATTCGCTATGGCAGTCACAGAGGGTGTGGCATGGGGGGGCCCTGCAGCTGGATGGGGGGAAAGGGGAGGGGGACCAGTCCCACAGCCATTTGTTCTGACAGCCGCATAGGAGGGTGTGGCATGGGAAGGAAGAGGATGGGGGCTGGCCCCACAACCATTCGCTATGGCAGTCGCAGAGGAGGGTGCGGTGTGTGGGGGCCCTGTGGCTGGGTGGGGGGCACAGGAAGGGGGCGCTGGCCCAACCATTCACTATGGCAGTCGCAGAGGAGGGTGTGGCATGAGGGGGGCCCTGCAGCTGGGTGGGGGGGAAAGTGGTGGGGGGCCGGCCCCAGAGCCATTTGCTAGGGCAGTCATAGAGGAGGGTGTGGCGTGGGTGCGGCAGGCCAGGCAGAAGGCTGGGGGAGACCGGGTTGGGTGGGGGGATGGGAGGGGAGCCGGCCCCATGGCTTCACAGCTGGTTCGCCTTCCAGGACAGGTAGGAATTCCAGACGACAGCCACCACCTGCACGACAGCCAGCCTGGGACAGAGATTCACAGGTTATAGGGCTAGAAGGGACCTCGAGAGGTCGAGTCCAGTCCCCTGCCCTCATGGCAGGACCAAATTCTGTCTAGACCAGGGGTCCCCAAGGCGGTGCCTGTGGGTGCCATGGTGCCCATGTACTGGCCGGCAGATGAGCATCCGCCAAAATGCTGCTGAATTTCAGCGGTGACGCCTCTGGATGACGTTGCTCGTTGGCGGCATTTTGGCAGATGCTCATCTGCCGCCACGGTCCCCCGTGGCTCGGCGTCTGGTACCCGCCAGACAAAAAAGGTTGGGGACAACTGGTCTCAACCATCCTGGATAGACATTTATCTAACCTACCCTTAAATATCTCCAGAGATGGAGATTCCACAACCTCCCTAGGCAATTTATTCCAGTGTTTAACTACCCTGACAGTTAGGAACTTTTTCCTAATGTCCAACCTAAATCTCCCTTGCTGCAGTTTAAGCCCATTGCTTCTTGTTCTACCATTGGAGGCTAAGGTGAACAAGTTTTCTCCCTCCTCCTGATGACACCCTTTTAGATACCTGAAAACTGCTATCATGTCCCCTCTCAGTCTTCTCTTATCCAAACTAAACAAACCCAATTCCTTCAGCCTTCCTTCATAGGTCATGTTCTCAAGACCTTTAATCATTCTCGTTGCTCTTCTCTGGACCCTCTCCAATTTCTCCACATCTTTCTTGAAATGCGGTGCCCAGAACTGGACACAATACTCCAGTTGAGGCCTAACCAGCGCAGAGTAAAGCGGAAGAATGACTTCTCGTGTCTTGTTTACAACACACCTGTTAATGCATCCCAGAATCATGTTTGCTTTTTTTGCAACAGCATCACACTGTTGACTCATATTTAGTTTGTGGTCCACTATGACCCCCAGATCCTAGAGGCGGGAGCCTGGTCAGTGACAGGCTGGGCCTGACACACACATGGGGCAGCTGCCGGGTGAGGCTCTGCGGCAGCCCCCAGGCCAGGCTGCCTTGCAGCTCCCATTAGCCTGGGGTGGAGCTGGGCCCTGCACTCCGGGGGAGACAGCGAGGGGCCGGGGCTAGCTGGAGGCTCCTGGCCAGGCCCCTTTCTCCCAGGGCAGCAGCTGTCACCCCAGCGGAGGAAACCCCAAGCTGCACACCCCACTCTGTGTCCCGGCCCCCGCTGTCCCCTAGCACATAGCCTCCCTGGGCTGGGGCAAGTGGGGGTGGACGGGGGGGTGGATGGGAGCCACGGCACAGGCAGGGGGCAAGGCGGGGGGTGCTGGGGCACCCCAGAGGGCAGGTGGGGGTGGGGGAACCAGGGCAGGTGAGGGCAGGGAGGGAGCACAGGTGGTAGGGGCAGGGATTTTGGGTGCAGATGGGAGCCATAGCACAGGCAAGGGGCAGGGTGGGGGGGCGCTGGGGCACCCCAGGGGGCAGGGGGCAGGTGGGGTGGGAGAACCAGGGCAGGTGGGGCAGAGAGGGAGCAGGGCAGGTAGGGGCAGGGATTTTGGGTGCAGACGGGAGCAATGGCACAGGCAGGGGGCAGGCTCTGGGGCACCCAAGGGGGTGGGGGACAGGCGGAGGCAGGGCGGGGGCCTGACCTGTGGTTCAGGGGGATGAAGTAGAAGTTGGCAATCTGCACAGCTGGCCAGAGCTGAAAGAGAGAAGACAGGGCGGGGGGACGGGGGGTGCACTTAGGCACATGCTGATGGGGACCCTGCAGCAGGGCTGCCAGCTGCATGCCCACCCTCAGCCCCTCCCCCCAGCACACTTCCCAGCCCGCACACCCGGCACTGGGAGCACCCACTGGGGTTGGGATACTTGGTTAAGTGAAATTCACCCAAATTCCTGGTGGGTAAATATGTAATGGGGGAGGGGGAGCCCTGGGCAGCCCCAGCCCCCCTGGCCCCACAGGAGACAGGGGCCACCTGGTCAGTTCCGTGGGGCAGGAGCGCTGGCTGGCCGGCCGGTTGGCAAGGCCCTGGTGTGGGGCATGGCCATGCAGACAGTGGGATGGGCCCCAGGAGGAGATGCTCTGCCAGCTCATTAGCCAAGTGTGGGTGCGGGGCAGGGGGAAGGCCCCAGCCTGCAGGGCCGGCCCTGGGGAACCGCCTTGTGCCGCTGGTGCAGCATCTGCACTTACGTAATAGTTGGTGAGCAGCGCATCCAGGTAATCCTGTGGGGAGTGAACAAGGGCAGTTATTCGCAAGGCCGGCCCAGGCAGCCATCAGGGAACGTGGGCTGGGCACGGCCACTCCCTTGGCCCTGGCACGCGGGCTAGGCACGCCCACTCCCCTGGCCCGGGCACATGGGCTGGGCACACCCACTCCCCTGGCCCGGGCACATGGGCTGGGCACGGCCATTCCCTTGGCCCTGGCACGCGGGCTAGGCACACCCACTCCCCTGGCCAGGGCACGCGGGCTGGGCACGCCCACTCCCCTGGCCCTGGCACGCAGGCTGGGCACGGCCACTCCCCTGGCCTGGCCACATGGGCTGGGCACGCCCCACTCTCCTGGCCTGGGCACATGGGCTGGGCACACCCCACTCCCCTGGCCCTGGCACGCGGGCTGGGCATGCCCCACTCCCCTGGCCTGGGCACATGGGCTGGGCACGCCCCACTCCCCTGGCCTGGGCATGCGGGCTGGGCACGCCCACTCCCCTGGCCCGGGCACATGGGATGGGCACGCCCCACTCTCCTGGCCTGGGCACATGGGCTGGGCACGCCCTACTCCCCTGGCCCTGGCACGCGGGCTGGGCATGGTCACTCCCCTGGCCTGGCCACATGGGCTGGGCACGCCCCACTCTCCTGGCATGGGCACATGGGCTGGGCACGCCCCACTCCCCTGGCCCTGGCACGCGGGCTGGGCATGCCCCACTCCCCTGGCCCGGGCACATGGGCTGGGCACGCCCCACTCCCCTGGCCCTGGCACGTGGGCTGGGCACACCCCACTCCCCTGGCCCAGGCACATGGGCTGGGCACACCCCACTCCCCTGGCCTGGGCATGCGGGCTGGGCACGCCCCATTCCCCTGGCCCGGGCACATGGGCTAGGCATGCCCACTCCCTTGGCCCTGGCACGTGGGCTGGGCACGCTCACTCCCCTGGCCTGGGCACACCCCACTCCCCTGGGCTGGGCACACGGGCTGGGCCACCCCACTCCCCTGGCCTGGGCACGCCCCACTCCCCAGGCCCAGGCACACAGGCTGGGCAAGCCCCACTCCCCTGGCCCGGTGCCCATGTGCTCTGGGGCGACCTTTGGCGCGGGCTGAAGGAGAAGCAATGGCCGTGGAGCTGGAAGCTGCTGCTGTCAGCCTGGGTGGGGAAGGACGTTCCGCTGTCGCTTTTCTGGCTGGGCTTGGAGTGATTTTTGTCAGGCTATTTACAGCCCGGCCGGCGGGCGCGGATCAGCCTCCCAGCCCCCACCCCTGCCCCTCGCGTGGCCCCACGCCGGCTCCGGAGTGGATCCCCCAGTGTGTTCACACCAGGCACCCGCCCAGCGCTAGCCAGCATCCGGCTGTGCCCCAGCTGGGCACATCGGCTCAGCCCTGCCAGGCCAGCAGCCAAGGCTGGTGCCCATGCGGAGCCCATCCAGGGAGCAGTTATGGCCATGCCAGCCAGGGGGCCTGCCAGCTCCCTGACACACATGGGAAAGCTTGCCCTGGCCCATGGCTACCAAAGGCCAGACCTCTACATGTTCCCACCGAGCCGGGGTGCTGTGGGGTGTGACCAAGTGGGGACGTTCTTAATGCTGTCATGGACTCGAGACTCCATGACACCTGGTGGCAGTGGTGGGATGTACTGCACCCCATGGATGGCACTGCTTGCAGTAAATGACTGGGGAGCAGTAAAACGAAGGGGTATTAATGAGGACCAGGCGTGCTGAAGGTTCAGAGAGGGGCGGTTTCGGGGGGCGGAGGAGCTACGCTTAACCCCTGGGAGTGTATGACCAGCGAGTAGGACGGTTGCAGTAACGGGGTCCCCCTGGGGACTGCAGTGAGCAGTCTCGGGGCAGAGGAGTCTGCAGCTTGACCCTGGGAGAGAGGCGGTGACCCAGAGAAGGGCTGGCACACTAGGAGTTCTTCCTGGAAACCGTGGGGAGCTGAGAGCATGCAGGCCTGCGAGTCCACGACATTAAGAACATCCCCACTTTGTCACGTGGGGCACAGCACGGCGTCAGTGAGGGGCAAGGACAGGTTGATCCCTGGGGCAAGGGAGGCAGTTTAGGGATGGATCCCCCTGGCCAAGCCCACTCTGCACCCAGGCACTCGCACAGCACTGGGCACAGGGCAGGCAGCGGCTGGGGGAATGTGCCAGGCAGCAGGAGCAGGGGCTGCAGGCTCAGAGCCCAGCCTGGGAGTACTGAGGGGGCGAGAGGAGGTCCCCCCCCCCAGAGCTTGGCTCTCTCCAGGCCTCACTCAGCAGCCCCCCATCGCCTGCAGAGGAGGGACGGGGCTCTGTGCCTGGGACCCAGGGCAAGCAGCAGGCACGCGGCCTGGTGCCCCTGGAGCAGCAAGAAGCATTTGCTCCTGAAGGAGGAAGCAGCCGGGGCAGAGTCTCCGTGTCCCCTCAGGACTCACTGCAGAGGGGTCCAAGCTGCCCCCCTTGGCTCAGCCGAGAGCCGGCGCGTGCTGCCAAGCTGGGGGAGCAGCCCCTCCCCGGCCTGGCTGGCCCCGCTCCCAGCTGTGGTGACTCACGGCGGGGACTGGGCTGCGCGGGTGCCAGAGCCGGGGAGCGCACTGACTCACAGCCGGGGAGCGGCACAGGGCACCGGGGGAGGGCTGGGGCACCGGCTCGCCGGGTGATTCACTCGGCACTTGCTGACTCAGCCGCTTGCGTTGGTCTCAGACCTTGGTGTAGACGAGCCACCTGTTAACGACTTTAGGGAGCTGCCAACGCAGACAGGTCCCCTCCCCCCCAGCAGACAGGGCCCCGGCACCCTGGTGCCACATGGGCCCTCTTGGCACCTTGCCAGGAGCCAGAGCCCGAAGCGTCGCGCCCCAGCACCAGGGAGACAGAGACACATCCCGTGTGGGCTGCTCCTCCCCAACCCGGCTCAGCCCACCCTGCCTCAGCTTCCCCGTGACAGCCTCCCCCACTGGAGACCCCGACTCCGGCTGGACCTTGGGGAGCAGGGTCAGAGCAGGAGGGTGGCACAGCTGGGCTCCAGGGCACTGCCTATCTACGGCCCCCGGGCCCCAGCCCACCCCCTCCTGAGGACCTGGCAGACTCCCGGGGTCTGTGATAGCCAGGGCAGAGGATCATGGGGATCCTGCTGGGCCCCTCCAGTAACACCTCCTCCCCCCTGCTCCCCCAGCAACTCAGCCAGGGCTCCCACCAGGGGCTCCAGTAACGCCCCCTTCCCCCCTGCCCCCCAGCAACTCCCTCGGGGCTCCCACCAGGGGCTCCAGTAACGCCCCCTGCCCCCATTCCCCCTGCCCCCCAGCAACTCCCTCGGGGCTCCCACCAGGGGCTCCAGTAACACCCCCTCCCCCCTTCCCCCTGCCCCCCAGCAACTCAGCCAGGGCTCCAGTAACGCCCCCTTCCCCCCTTCCCCCTGCCCCACAGCAACTCCCTCGGGGCTCCCACCAGGGGCTCCAGTAACACCCCCTGCCCCCATTCCCCCTGCCCCCCAGCAACTCCCTCGGGGCTCCCGCCAGGGGCTCCAGTAATGCCCCCTTCCCTCTCCCCCCCCCCCAGCAACTCCCTCGGGGCTCCCGCCAGGGGCTCCAGTAACACCCCCTCCCCCCTTCCCCCTGCCCCCCAGCAACTCCCTTGGGGCTCCCGCCAGGGGCTCCAGTAACACCCCCTCCCCCCCTCCCCCCCCGCAACTCCCTTGGGGCTCCCGCCAGGGGCTCCAGTAACACCCCCTTCCCTCTCCCCTCCCCCCAGCAACTCCCTCGGGGCTCCCGCCAGGGGCTCAAGTAACACCCGCTCCCCGCCCCCCCCCCCCCGCAACTCCCTTGGGGCTCCCGCCAGGGCTCCAGTAACACTCCCTCCCCCCCTGCTCCCCCAGCAACTCAGCCAGGGCTCCTGCCAGGCACCCCCAGTAACACGCCCTGCCCCTGCTCCCACCACCCTCCAGCAACTCCCCCAGGGGCTCCAGTAACGCCCCCTCCCCCCCCAGCGACTTCCCTAGGGCTCCCATCACGGGGCTCCAGTAACGCTCCCTCCCCTGTTCCCCAGCAACTCCCCCAGGGCTCCTGCTGGGCACCCCCAGTAATGCCCCCTCTCCCCTGTTCCCCCCGCCCCCAGCGACTCCCCCAGGCCTCCTGCCAGGCAGCACCCCGCAGCTTGGGACAGGAAGTGGCAAGCACAGCTGCAGTTCCCAGGGGCTGTATTGCCCCCGGCACAGCGCGGGACTCACCCGTCGGATCTTGGCCCAGTTCTTCTCGGCGGACAGGCCGTTGAGTGCCCCGGCGATGGCCAAGAAACAGCCCAGGAAGCAAGGTGCAAACCCACCCTGAAAGGGAGCCAGCAGTGAGTGCCCAGCAGCCCCCCCGGCCAGCTCTGTGCACCCAGGCTGGACCCACTCCATAACTTGGCCCTGCTGAGAACCTGTGGCTCAGCCTGGCCAGGCCGTGGGCACAGGGGCCGGGGGGCTCTGTCCCAAGCTCGGGGGGGCAGGAGGTGAGGGGCTGCACCCCTTTGCCCAAATGCAGCTCCTTGCAGGGCTCCAGCCCAGCCTGCCCCCATCTCTGCTGCAGAACTTCCCCAGGAGACCCCACCCCAGTGTGCAATGCAGGTGGGCTGCTCTGAGCATGGAACAATGCATGCTGGGACCCATTGTCCAAGGGGCAGCCAACGGCCAGGGTTAGCAGGGGGTGTACAGCCTGGGAGACACCTTCCTTCGGCTGGCACCGGCCGTGGGCACGGGAGCCTGGCGGAGGGAAGCCCCAGGCAGTGCTGGATCCTGGGCGTGTGCTACATGGCCTGGAGCGCAGGCAGGCCCCAGTCCAGGAAATGCAGGTGCAAATGCACATGGCTGTAAGGGCACAGATGTACCCCCCCCCCACGGGCACCATCTCCTGCAGCCCCATCCCTCACCCCACCTCCTGGGCAACCACCTCTCTCAGCTCCACCCCCAATTCCCTCTTGGGCCCTCACCTCCCCCCAACCCCCAACCTCATGTGCCCTCCCTGCGCACTCACTCCCCTCAGTCCTCCCCCAGAAACGCTTCCTTTACAGACCTGATCCAGCGTCATCTTCTTCAATGCCACCATCTTGGTGTTTCCTGGGATAAGACGATCCAGGAGCTGGTACCAGCCTCCCACCACAGGGCCCTGCAGGAGAAAGGGAGTCTGGCACTCTGTACCTCAAAGCAGCACCCTGGAACCCCCATATTCATCCTCGTCATAGAACTGTATTTCACACAAAGCAGGCCATGAAAGGTATCAGAGGAAAGGTCATGATCTGCTGAAACCCACTGCTCTGTCCAAATACATCTGTCGCTGGTGGGTGTGAAGTGATGAGATTTGCTGCATGGTTGTTACTGAGCTACGCTGTAAGTTTGCTAGTGACAACACGAGAGGTTCCCCACTCCGGAAGGTGTCAAACACCCACTGATCAGCAAGGGATTTACAATGCTGTAAGAGGGCTGCCCAAGCATCACCCAGTGGGGGATGCTCAACTTGGTGACTCCGCAAAGCCCACCAGGACACATCTGGGCTCGTGTTTTCCAGGCACACAGACTGAGGGATCAAATAAGGGACAGTGGGATGTGCCTTGGCCTTTCTCCCCTCCCGCCTACACTGGAAGCAACAAGAATGCTGAGCAGACAAAGACTTAACTGAAGAGACTGGTCCCAGGCTTACAGGAAGCCTGGAGCATCCAGTGAAGTGTGAGGACTGGTTTAAACTGTGTGCTCACCTTTTCTTTTCTCTGGTAGCCCTCTTTGACCCTTTGTGCCGACCACTTATCATCACAGAACATGTGTGTCACGGAGTCCCCAGGCGATGCTCTGGAACTGCTCCCCACCAAGCCAGGCAGGACTTTGGGGAGCCTCCTCTCCCTTGGAGCAGACTTGTTCAGGGCAAGAAGCTCACACGGCTTCACCTCCTGGGTCTCTCCTTGGAGTGTTCAGCATCCTCTGCCCCAGCGGGGTCCTGGGGAAGCCACAGGGTCCTGCACCCCCACTTTGCAGTCAGACGTGAGTCTCAGCCAGCCAGTAACACAGAAGTTTATTCGATGACAGGAACAGGGTCTAAAACAGAGCTTGTAGGTACAGCAAACCGGACCCCTCAGCTGGGTTCATTCTGGGGGGCAGTGAGCCAGACCCCCCACGTCTGCACTTCACTCCTTGTCCTCAGCCAGCTCCCGACTAACCCCCCTCCAGCCCCTCCTCTCTGGTCAGCCCCTTTCCTGGGCCAGGAGGTCACCTGATCCCTTTGTCTCCAACACCTTCAGCTGGCACCTTTGCAGAGGAGGGGCCCAGGCCATCAGTTGCTGGGAGACAGAGCGCCAGGCATTTAGGTGCACTGGCCCTTTGCTCTGCAGCAACCACACACCCTTATCCCACCACCTAGATATTAAGAACTGCAGAGGGGACACTGAGGCACCAACACAGTATTCAAAGAAAGCATTGTGACGAACTGGGAATGTTCTTAATGTGTCTGTAGTTAATAAACTGTTTTCGATTTTACCTTAAACAGTGTGTTTTGCTTGAAGTGTTTAGGAAACCTCAGCTCAGGTTACAAGGGATAGCGTGCCTCCTCTCCACATCAAGCTATGGGCGGACCAGGCAACGCACTCACACTCATCAGGCTTCTGACCAGGGCAGGATGGTACAGCTCTGAGGTACAAGGCCCGGAGCTGGTGCCTTTCTCTGCGTGATTCAGGAGCGGCTCTGGGAACATTCATGCACTCTAGCTGGGTGTGGGGCTCCACACGCGGTCATGCTGAGTGATCACAGCACCTGGAGGGGTTTGCTGCCTGTCACTAGCAAAGCATTGAGAGACAGCCCAGGCTGGAGAGTTAAGTGGGCAAAGCGCCACCCCAGGCCCGGGCTCCTGTCACGGGGTCATCCCAGCAGGAGCCTGCTGTAGTCCCTGCAGCTCTGCCTCCTGGGCTCAGATGGGATTATAGAGAGCACAGGTTCAAGGCAGCGGCAGTGCACTGAGCTACATGGCCCACAGACGGACGGACGGGCCTTCCCTATAGCGGGGGGGGGGTGTCCTGTGCCAGCACCCCGATGGGCATGACAGAGGCCCCACAGACAGAAAATGCCTCCCCTGTATAACAAAGTGGGGCTGTTCTTACTGTTTCCTCTGAATACTGTGTGCGGGCCCCCGTTTCTGGCCGACCCTCTGTCATCTGGCAACTAAAGGCCAAGCCCTTCTCCCCTGCAAGGGGATGCTAAAGGTGTGGGAGAACAAAGACATCAGGTGACCTCCTGGCCCAGGAAAGAGACACAGCCCAGAGAGGAGGGGCTGGAGGGGGTTTCAGTTTGGGGCTGGCTGGGGACAGGAAGTGAGGGAAGACGGGGGGGTCTGGCTCACTGCTCCCCAGAATGGACCCGGCCGAGGGGTCCGGTTCGCTGTATCTACAAGCTCTGTTTTAGACCCTGTTCCTGTCATCGAATAAACCTCTGTGTTACTGGCTGGCTGAGAGTCACGTCTGACTGCAAAGTGGGGGTGCAGGACCCTCTGGCTTCCCCAGGACCCCGCTGGGGTGGACTCTCTGTGGGAAGCGCACGGAGGGGCAGAGGATGCTGAATGCTCCAAGGAGAGACCCAGGAGGTGAAGACGTGTGAGCTTCTTGCCCTGAACAAGTCTGCTCCAAGGGAGAGGAGGCTCCCCAGAGTCCTGACTGGCTTGGTGGGGAGCAGTTCCAGAGCCTCGCCCGGGAACTCCGTGACATCCTGCACCTGCAGGGCGGTCAGGCTATTCTGTCCTGGTGCAGAGGGGAAACTGAGGCACAGGGAATGGGGGCAGGCTGTGGCTATGCTGCCAGCAAGTGCCTGGGAATGGAGCCCGTGTCTCTCTGAGCACAGGGCCCAGAGCCAACGTGGGGGAGGGACTGGTGGGCGCTGAGAGCTCATTGATCCGGAGGTAAAGGGACAGGCTGGTATCGAGGGTCTGGATCCAGCCCCTGGGGCCCAGTGCAGTTCCGCAGCCTGGCAGGAGATCCCCCAGCAGAGCCAGCAAAGTCCTGTTCAGCCACGGGCACCAAGGAGACAACGCCCCCCACGACAGCCTAGAAAGGCACCCTGAAAACTCACATTGCAGCCAGGGCTCGGCACAGACCTCCACCACACAGGCTGGGGGCTGCCCAGTGCAAACGGGGGCCGGGGGCATCCTCCCTCGGAGCCAGCAGCGCAAGGAGGAACCCTGCGAAGGGCACCAGGCCCTGGCGGTTGCGGCCAGTACAGATCCCTGGGGCTCTCGAAAGAAACACGAATGGGAGAGACAGGGCTGAATGCAAGGGTGCCAAGGTCCTTTTGTTGGCTCCATCACTGCCTGACACTACGGGCCTTGGGAGAGTCCCCAGCTTTCTCCAGGCCTCGCTTTTCCCACCTGATCCTGACTGAGCCCCTGGCTGGAACGCAGGGGAGCCTCTGCGGTTGTTCAGCTCTCAGATGGAAGGCAACGCCAGCACTGACCATGAGGAGGACAGGCCCCCTGCGGAGTCCACAGGCTGCAAAGGAGAGACTCAGTCTCCCCTGTGTGCGGCACTGTTCCCCCGCGGGTGGGAGGTCTGGGGGCTCTGGGGCAGGTGAAGACACAGGTGTGGATGGCGCCTGGCGGCCTGGGCCCTTAGCTCCCATCTCCATGCAGCTCCTGAGAAGACAAGGGCAGATCCCACGGCTGGGATGTGGACACCTGGCGACCAGCGACCCAGAGAGAGGTGCTCCTGCCTCTCCGCAGGGGGCTGAGCCCCACCCCCCAGCTCGGGAACAAAGGCCTGGGGGTGAGGGGGTTAAGTGTGGGCTGTGGGGAGCAGTCGGGGGCACCCTGGGAGTCTAACAAAGGAGATCGGACAGACGGGGGGACAGAGCTTGAAGCACGGGGGTCACTGCGCTGGGCTGGGCTGTAACCGTCACTCCTCTGGGCTCCCCAAGGGCTGCCTGGGCCATGTGCCAGGCCGTGGATACACTCGCCTGTCTGCCCGCGCTGGGCTGGGCAGAGGCCAAGCTCCGGACAGAGAACTGCAGCCTGAGTGGGAGCAGCTGGTGGGGGCAGGCGGGGAGCTGAGCACTGGTGCCCCTCACCTGCCAGCCTTGCTGGGCTGTCCCAGGGAGCTGCTCCCCCTCCCAGGCTCCTCAGTGCTAGGACTCAAGCCAGGAGTTGTTCAACACAAGGGCATGGGAGCGGCCGAGCGGCCAAGTGCCACATAATCAAATTGGCTCCTGGCCGGTTCCAGCACCACTCAGCACTTCACCCACCGCGGCACAGACTGCAGGGCTGGGGAACAGCTCCTAGGGCCAGAGCCCGGGCAGCGGGAGGCTGGGGAGTGCCCTCCTGCCCCAGAGGGGTGCTACGCTGATGTCCCCCACCCTGGGCTCTCCTGCAGCATGGCAGAGTCCCATGGCTGTCTGCTGGGGGGCCCTGCCAACCCCAGGGAGAGAATTCTGCAGCTGCTGCCTGCTCCCGACCCTGCTCCTCGCACACCTGGCACCAGGCCGGCTCTGCATGCTGGTATGCGCACAGCCTGCTGTACTGGGTCCCTGCTCTGCCCCCAACGGGCCCTGGGGGGGCAGCACTCACCACAAAGCAGAAGCCAATGGCCATCATCTTCAGTGTCCTGCGACTGCTGTGCCCACTCAGGCCCCTTCTTTCCACCAGCTGCTGAGAGATCACGTCTCCAACTCCCACCAGGGACCCTGCACAAAGCAGCCCCCAGCTGGGTTAGGAGTGCGGACGCTTGCTGCCTCCGCCCCCAGCCCCATGCCCACAGCTGGGTCAGGAGAGTGGACACCTGCTGCCCCCACACCCCCCGCGCCCACAGCTGGGTCAGGAGCACAGATGCCTTCTGCCCCCATACTCCTCCGTGCCTACAGCTGGGTCAGGAGCACAGATATCTGCTGCCCCCCCCCCCCCACATGCCCACAGCTGGGTTGGGAGCACGGATGCCTTCTGCCCTCCTCCCACGTGCCCACAGATAGGTCAGGAGCGCAGATGCCTGCTGCCTCCCCCTCCCCCCTGTGATGCAGTAGGGACTGTCTGTGTGGGGGATGGGAAAGCCGGGGGTGTCTTTAGGTGAGCAACAGGCCCTAAGCCTGTAACCTGAGCCAGGTGGGGGGGAGGGGGTTAGCGCCTTGGCCCGGGAAGCTGGACGAAGGAAGGGGCCGGCTGGAGGGGGGGCAGTTCAGTTTCGGTTTTGGGCTGGGTGGTTGGAAATCAGGGAATCCCTAGCTGGGGCCTAAGCTTCCTGAACCCCCAGAAGGACTCGATTGAGGGGTCCTGGCTGTGCCCGCAAGCTCTGCTGTAACCTGCGTTCCTGTTGTCCAATAAACCTTCTGTTTTACTGGCTGGCTGAGAGTCACTGTGAGTCCCAGGAAGAGGGGTGCAGGACTGGACTCCCCCAGACTCCCCCACACTCCATGACAGCTGGTGGCAGCGGCGGGAGATACTGCACCCCGTGGACGGCGCTTCCTGCAGTAAGTGACTGGGGAGCAGTAAAACGAAGGGGTGATTAACCCCTGGGAGTGTGTGCCCAGTGAGAAGGACTTTGCAGTAACAGGGTCCCCGGGGGATTGCAGCGAGTGGTCCCGGGGCGGAGGAGTCGGCAGCTCGACCCTGGCAGAGAGGTGGTGACCTCACAAAGGGCTGGTGCACTAGGGGTCCCCCTGGAAACCGTGGGGAGCGGCGAGCACCCCAGCCTGTGAGTGCCCAGCAGGAAGATGTAGGTCAAGTGGCGCAAGTGCAACCTGCTGGAGCTGTGCAAGCAGAGGGGGCTGCGCCCGGGGAGGCTCAGCAAGGACCAGCTGATTGCCCAGCTGGAGCAGGGAGACTGCACGAATGAACGGAGCCCTGTCTCTGAGGGAAGCAGCCGGGCAGATGCAGCGCAGACACCAATATCTCTCCCCGCTGGGAGTGGTCAGCTGGCGGATGAGGGCTTCCCGAGACCCCCCCTTCCTAGGCCTAGGGAAGGGTGAGGAGGAGCCCAGCAGCTACCGAGGGCACCGTGACCCCCCCTGGCCAGCAGGGGATCCTCCCAGCGAAGCCCACCCCCCAGCAGGGGATCCTCCCGGCAGCGCTCAGCATCCGTGGAGCAGAAGCAGCTGGAATGGGAGAGAGAGCTAAAACTGAGAGAGCTGGAGGATCATGAAAGACAGAGAGAACATGAGGAGAGACAGGGAACATGAAGAACGACAGCGTCATCATGAGCTGGAACTGGCGAGGCTGAGGGGCAGTGGGCCCCCGGCTGCGGGGAGTGAGGTGGGGCCCAGGACTGCGCGGAGCTTTGAGAAGTGCATCCTGGCCCAGCGTAAGGAGGGGGAGGACATGGATGACTCCTGGATGCCTTGGAGACGGCCTGCGAGCTGCACCAGTTAGCTCCGGCAGACAGGCTCCGGGTTCTCACCCCCTTACTGGACCCCAGGCCGTGGCATTGTACCGCCAGCTGGGAGAGGAGGAGAAAGGGAACTACGAACTATTCAAGCAGGCCCTGCTGCGCGAGTTTGGGCTGACTCCTGAGATGTACCGGGAGAGGTTCCGGAGTCAGGATAAAACCCCTGGGGTCTCATATCTGCAGCTAGCCGTCTGCATGGAGGGATACGCCAGCAAGTGGGCAGATGGGGCCCAGACGAAGGGGGACCTGGTTAAACTGCTGGTACTGGAGCAACTGTATGAGTGATGCCCATCTGACCTGAGGCTGTGGGTGAGGGACCAAAAGCCAGAGAACCCGCGACACGCAGGGCGGCTGGACGATTAGTTTGTGAAGAGCCAGTCGGGGGGTGGCAGGGAGGAGTCCCAAAGGAACAGGCCCACCGCGATGCAGAGAGAGAGAGTCATCCTGGGACCTCCCAAAGGGGGAATAGGGAGAACCCCCTCCCAAGGGGAATGCCCAGCGTCAGGGACAACCGACTGGTTCGAGGGGACCAACGGGACATGAGCTGCTATCAATGTGGCCAGAGGGGCCACATACAGTCCCAGTGCCCCAGGCTCAAGGACAGACTGAGCAGACCGACCCCACACCAGGTTAACTTGGTAGAAACACAGCTGGGCAAGGGGCAGCGTTCGCAGGAAAGGGGGGCTGGCCGCGTACCACCTGCGAAGGAGGGAGGAGGGCCCCAGGTCAGCTCCTCTGCAGGGCTGGATGCTCCAGGCTCCAAGTTTTTGGTTTACTGGGTGGGCGCGGGGCTGCCCCTCCGGAGAGAGTGCCTTGTTCCCCTGGAGGTAGATGGGAGGAAGGTCACTGGGTACTGGGACATGGGCGCAGAGGTGACACTGGCCCGGCCCAAGGTGGTGGCCTCAGATCAGATGGTGCCCGACATCTACCTGACCCTGACGGGCGTGGGCGGGACCCCATTCAAGGTGCCCGTGGCGAGGGTACACCTGAAGTGGGGGGCCAAGGAGGGCACCAAGGACATGGGGGTACGGCCACATTTGCCCATGGAGGTGTTAATGGGGAGGGACCTCGAGGACTGGCCAAGTAACGCACCGGGGTGCCCTGGTCGTGACCCGTAGTCACAGTCAGCAAAGGGCCCTGTGCCCCAACAACGGGGAAGGCACTCTGCCCGAGGCACAGGACCCTAACCTGGTGGGGAGGGAACGCCCAGGTACACGGCTCAGAGAGGCTGCGGCCTCAGACCCAGCTAGCGAGAGAGAGCAGGTCCCCATCCCTGTCCCAGCTGCTGAGTTCCAGGACCCCTCAGTCAAGTCCTGCTGGGGTTCAGGAGGCTTAGTCCCCTGAATTCCCACCACCCAGCCCAAAACCGAAACTAAACTAAGCCCCTCCAGCCGGCCACTTCCTTTGTCCAGCTTCCCGGGCAAAGGTGCTGACACCCCTCCCTGCTCCCTGGCTCAGGTTACAGGCCTAGGTCCTGGTCCCTCACCTAAAGACACCCCCGGCTCTCTCACCCCCCACACAGACAGTCCCTACTCCATCACTCTCCCCCCCGCACCCACAGCTGGCTCAGGAGCACGGATGCCTGCTACCCGTCCCCCCATGCCCACAGCTGGGTCAGGAGCATGGATGCCTGCTACCCCGCCCCACACACAGCTGGGTCAGGCTCTGGCCCATCCAGCCCTGTGCCCCATCTCTGACAGTGGTTGCACCAGGTGAGAAGCAGGTCTGAGAATCCCTCAGTCACAGATGTGGGACAATCTGAGCCCCCGCCCCCCTGCTGCTGGTCTCTCAGGGCAGGGCTACATTGCAGTAAAAGACCAGCGGCACAACCGCACCTGGCGCAGGGCAGCTGGCTCGGGCTGGAGACAAACATTTCTTATAGCCCCACAGGCAAAGGCCTGGGGGCCTGAGCCAGCTGTCCTGGGCCAGGCGCGGGTCTCTTCCTGCAGTGCAGACACACCCGCGTGGTGTAAGCCTGAAGCAGGAGGTTTAGTGTGACGCCGTCTCATTAACCATCACTCTGGATGTCCCTGTGACCTACAGAAAGGTCCAGCCCCTTTCTGAATCCTGCCCATCTTCCTGACTCAGTGACTGCCTGGGGCAGTGAGCTCCACAGACCCCTCCCTCATTGAGCTCCTTTCCAAGGTGACAATCCCAAGCTCATCACTCCCTCTGCACAAGGCAGTTTTCCAGGCACACAAACTCCCTCCAGCTCCCAGGTGAGCTGGGTCCGAGCCCTGCACAGCATCCGCCATCTCTCCCCATGCCGTGTGCATCCAGCCCCTGCAGCCGTGTTTCTGCCCAGAGCCGAGGTGCCCGCTCTGGGGCTTGTGCAGCCCCCGGCAGATGAATGGCCAGTTGAAAAGTTTCCCTCCATTACTCTACGTTTACCGACGCTGAATTTCATTCACTGGTGCATGGCCCAGTCCCCTGGCAGGCCTATTCTTCCTGAGTAACTGCAAGCTGCCCCTTCCCTGCTCCCCCCTTTCCAGATCATTAACCACCAAGCCAGGCAGGACTTTGGGGAGCCTCCTCTCCCTCGGAGCAGACTGTCTGCAGGGCAAGAAGCTCCCACGGCTTCACCTCCTGGGTCTCTCCTTGGAGCATTCAGCATCCTCTGCCCCTCCGTGCGCTTCCCACAGCAAGCCTGCCCCAGCGGGGTCCGGGGGAAGCCACAGGGTCCTGCACCCCCACTTTGCAGTCAGACGTGACTCTCAGCCAGCCAGTAACACAGAGGTTTATTCGATGACAGGAACAGGGTCTAAAACAGAGCTTGTACATACAGCAAACGGGACCCCTCAGCCGGGTCCGTTCTTGGGGGCAGTGAGCCAGACCCCCATGTCTGCCCTCACTCCTTGTCCCCAGCCAGCTCCAGACTAACAACCCCCTCCAGCCCCTCCTCTCTGCTCAGACCCTTTCCCAGGCCAGGAGGTCACCTGACCTCTTTGTCTCCAACACCTTCAGTTGGCACCTTTGCAGGGGGGGGCCCAGGCCATCAGTTGCTAGGAGACAGGGGGCCAGGCATTTAGGTGCACTGGCCCTTTGCTCTGCAGCAATCACACACCCTCATTCCACCACCTAGATACTTAAGAACTGCATAGGGGAAACTGAGGCACCAACTCAGTATTCAGAGAAAACATTAAAAACATTCCCAGTTCGCCACAAACCCATGATGGGATCGGGTCCACACTCTGCTGCTAGCCGTCAGCCACAGTGAACACTGACCATTCCCTCATCGTCTAGCCAGGCTCTGCTCTGTCACAGCCCTTTGCCTTCAGCCCTGGACACCTCAGCAGCCTCTTTGGCGGGCCCTTGTCCAAGTTCGAAAGTCTGTCAACCAGTTCTCCTTTCTCCCAATGCTACTAACATGCCAGGGAGCACGGAGCAGCGTCGTCAGTCCCTGGCCTGAGCCGGGAAGCGAATGATCCAGCCAGCAGGCCCAATTCGGGGATGAATCCTGCTCACATGCAACCTGAGGCACGCTGGGCATATGCTAAGACTGTGTGTCCAAGAAACGGAGCTGGCGGAGCTCTCAGATCCTGATCTTTTGAGGGGGTTGCTGCTCTGTTTTTACTGATCATTTCAACAGTTCCCCAGGCTCATCCTGGAGCCTTTTTCAATACAGGTACAGCATTGGCTACGCTCCAGTTCTCTGCAACAGAGCTGCATTTAATAAGCATTTGGATACTTCTGCTAGCCACTCGTCCAGCCCATGCCTCAGCCCCGGGGAATGGAGCAGCCAGGCCTGGTGCCTTCTCCTGACCTCTCACTCTCTGACAGCGCCTTGTCTTTCCTAGCAGAAAGGAGCAGCTCTGGGATAGGAATGTCCCCCCATGCTCCTCCCTGCAGATTAATGCAAAGAAATCGTCTAGCTTCTCAGCAACTGCCTTCCCTGCTAGCCTGCTCCCTGCAGCCCCAACCCACCAGCACCCTAGCCTGGCTCTGGGCAGGCATTCTGCGGCTGAGGACCTTTCCCCGAAGAGACCTCTGTACCAGACGACTGAAGGGTAGCTAATGTAATGCTGATATTTATAAAAAGGCTCCAGAGGCAACCCTGGCCATTACAGGCCCGTGAGCCTAACTTCAGCACTGGGCAAAATGGTTGGAACATAGTAAAGAACAGATTGTCAGATACATCGATGAACATGATTTGTTGGGGAAGAGTCAACCCAGCTTTTGTAAAGGGAAATCATACCTCACCATTCTATTAGAATTCTCTGAGGGGATCAACAAGCATGTGGACCAGAGGGATCCAGTGGATATAGTGTACTTAGATTTTCAGAAAGCCTTTGACAAGGTTTCTCACCAAAGGCTCTTAAGCAAAGAAAGCTGTCATGGGAGAGGAGGGAAGGTCCCCTCCTGAATCAGTAACTGGTTAAAAGACAGGAATCAAAAGGTGGGAATTAATGGTCAGTTTTCATAGTGGAGAAAGGCAAAAAGCGGGGTCCCCCAGGGCTCTGTTCTGGGACCAGAAGTCATTGTGGATAGTTCTCTGAAAACATCTGCTCGATGTGCAGCGGAAGTGAAAAACAAACAAACAAACAAAAACCCTAACAAAATATTAGGAACCATTACTGATAATAAGAGAGAAAATATATTGCCAGTGTATCATTCCATGGTACACCCACACCTGCGTGCAGATGTGGTTGCCCCATCTCAGAAAAGGTCTATTGGAATTGAAAAAGGTTCAGAGACAGGCAACAAAATGATTCGGGGATGGAACAGCTGCCATATGAGAGATTACTAAAACTGGGACTTCTCAGCTTGGCAAACAGAAGACTAAGAGGGAATGGGATAAAGGTCTATAAAATCATGCCTGGTGTGGAGACAGTAAATAAGGAAGTATTATTTACTCCTTCTCATAATACGAGAACTAGGGGCCACTCAATGAAATGAACAGGGAGCAGATTTAAAACAAACAAAAGGAAGTGTTTCATCACAAAAGCACTAACAACCTGTGGAACTCCTTGCCAGGGGGTGTTGTGAAGGCCCAGACTAGAACAGGGTTCAAACAAGAACTAGATAAGTTCCTGGAGGACGGGTCCATCAATGGCTATTAGCCAGGCTGGGCAGGGATGGGTGTCCCAGCCTCTGTTCGCCAGGAGCAGGGAATGGGGGACAGCGGATGGATCACTGGACGATTCCCTGCTCTGTTCACGCCCTCTGGGGCTCCTGGCATCGGCCGCTGTGGGAAGACGGGATACTGGGCTAGATGGACCCTTGGTCTGACCGCTCTTATGTTCACAGGCCCTAGCGCCACACTGGGGCCATAGGGCCAGCACTGACTGCTCGGGAGAGCGCCCCCTGCTGAGCCCCCACTGCTCCCTGCTGCACAGCGACCCCCGGCATGAGGAACCAAGTGCAATCAACATCCACAAACCTGTGGGGCCTGCTCCGCAGCTATCACTGCCCATGCACCGCGGGGCCAGCAGAGCAAAGCAGCCCCTGTGGGGGAGCAGGGCGGCTAGTCACAAGGGCTGCCAGGCAGTTCTCAGATGTCGGCCGTGTCCCTTTAACACCAACTCCAGGCTCAGGGCCCCCGAGGCTGCACGTACAGCACCCTCCGAACTCTGCCCAGCGGTCACCCCCAGCACGCCATGGGCGGATCAAAGGCAAACCGTAGCAAGCCCTGCCGCCCCCCGGAGGGGACGAGGGACGGACGTCTGTCCGCAAGGCTGGAGGCTCCGGGAGCTCAAGCTAACGGCCACACAGTGATTGTTAGACCCAGGCTGCGGGGCTTTCACCACTGTGCCAACGGACCCCAAGAGCGGCCAGGGGTCCTGGCTCAAACCCAGCGGGTGGAAGGCCTGAGCCAGCAGGGACTCATTCATGGCTAAAACGCAGCGGTGGGACCACACCTCTGCTGGGGACACGCCAGGCCCCAGGCTGTGCAGCTCCAGGGGGAGGGCTGGTGTTTTCAGGGCCCTCTCTCAGCCCCCTACTGTGTGCTCTCCTCCGTCTGCTGACCCTACACCAGCCCTGGGCCCGAGGGGAAGCCTGCAGCCTGCCGGTCTCAAGTCCCCCAAGGGCATCAGCTGGTGGGCAGAGTCCTGTCTTAGCCGAGTGCTCCTGGGGCCACCCTGCCCGGGCTCTGCCGCAGCCTCTGATGACGTCAGACCATGCGTCTCCGCTCGCTGGGCTGGGCCAAGAAGAGTCTGCGGTGTCATTTGGATTCGAAAACCTGAGCCTCTAAAACAGATTACTGCCATTGGCAGCTCGGGACAGGTTCCTTTCCCAGAACTGCTGCTTCGTTCACACAGCCTGCGGCTGAGGCCTGCGCCATGCAAGGAGCGGGCTCCCGCTGGCACCATCAGTCCAGCTGCTGAGGCCTGCGGATTAGTGCTAGGGGCATGGACCCCGGTCCCACGCCTGGGGCATTCCTGCTCCGTGCAGGCTCCCCAGGAGCTCAGATGGCCAGCAAAGGCCTGAGGTAGCCTGGCTCAGGAAGCAGCTCCAGGGAGGCTCCTAGCACCAGCCCCACTAACCTAAGGGTTTGGCCAAAGCAGGACAGTGCCCGGAGAACAGCCCGGAGAGGCACCAGCCGCCACGGTGCCAATCACGCCCCCGCACCAGCAGCAGTCGGCACCTGGGGAACAGTTGGGGCAGAAGCCCAGCCCTGAAGGACCAGCAGGCCCTCAGCTTTCCCGCCTGACGCACGAGTGAGAGACACGGTGCCAGTGCATGGACGAGGGATGAGCCAGGCGTGCCGTGGGCGACAGGGAAGCTGGTTGCCGCGGATGATGCTAAGGGGAACAGCTGGACTCCAGTGTGTGTCCCTGAGGGTGGCCGGGACAGGGGACCCAAGTCACAGGAGGGCTTGGGCTAGTGAGCCCAGAACCTGCGTGGCTGCGTCTCCCTGGGCAGCACTTCCGACAGCTCCTCTCCGTCCCTCCATTGATAAATGTGCAGCCATTCAGTGCTGCCCTGGCAGGTTTCATTGATTCATTCCCTAGAGCGGCTGGGCCCCCTGCCCAGCCTGCGGGAGCCCGGCCCGGGGAAGGGACTGGAGTGAGTGACAAAGCACCTCACTCCTCCAGCACCTGCCAAGTATAATAGGATGAGCAGGTCCCTGCGCCAGGAAGCAGCCTGCGTCCCCGGGGAGATTAGATTAATCTCTCCCCCGCGATGACTTCACTTGGGCAGCTGCCATCCCCGGTTAGTGCTCGGGTTCGCTCCCCTCCCACGGGGCTGGGCCATAACCCTGAGCGATTGACAGCCCCCAGGAACTCAGGCCCAGTACATGGCCTGGAGGCTCTGCGGGTGGCCTCTCTCATGGGCTGCACACACCCCTGCACAGGTGTCACGGAGTCCCCGGGCGATGCTCTGGAACTGCTCCCCACCAAGCCAGGCAGGACTTTGGGGAGCCTCCTCTCCCTTGGAGCAGACTTGTTCAGGGCAAGAAGCTCACACGGCTTCACCTCCTGGGTCTCTCCTTGGAGCATTCAGCATCCTCTGCCCCTCCGTGTGCTTCTCACAGCGAGTCCACCCCAGCGGGGTCCTGGGGGGGCCACAGGGTCCTGCACCCCCACTTTGCAGTCAGACGTGACTCTCAGCCAGCCAGTAACACAGAGGTTTATTCGATGACAGGAACAGGGTCTAAAACAGAGCTTGTAGGTACAGCGAATGGGACCCCTCGGCCGGGTCCATTCTGGGGGGCAGTGAGTCAGACCCCCACGTCTGCACTTCCCTCCTCATCCCCAGCCAGCTCCCGACTAACCACCCCCTCCAGCCCCTCCTCTCTGCTCAGCCCCTTTACCGGGTCAGGAGGTCACCTGATCCCTTTGTCTCCAACACCTTCAGCTGGCACCTTTGCAGGGGGGGGCCCAGGCCATCAGTTGCTAGGAAACAGAGTGCCAGGCATTTAAGTGCACTGGCCCCTTCCTCTGCAGCAACCACACACCCTTATTCCACCACCTGGATACTTAAGAACTGCAGAGGGGACACTGAGGCACAGTATTCAGAGGGAACATTAAGAACATTCCCACTTCGTCACAGCAAGGCATCAGGCCACGTGGATGCACTAGGGGCACCAATGCAGGCATGCCTGGCACCAAACCCACTGGGAACATGTGCCAGCCTGCAGCACCCCCGGGGATCTACAGAGAGCGGCCAGTGCTGCCTCCTGCCACGTCGGAGTGCGACAGCGGGGGGGCCAGGGCCCACAGGCACTGCAGCCTGCCCAGCACCTCCCCAGCTTCGGGCTGTCAGGCCGGGGCTCAGGGACCCCAGAAGCAATGGTCCTGGGGCAGCCCCGCATGTCTAGACTGACCCAGGAGCTAGGACTCCCAGGGGCTTCTTATGTGGCAGGCTGGGCTAGTGAGATGGTACAGCCTGTCGGCCGCAGAGCAGACTCTGGTGCCCTCCCGCCTGCCCCAGCAGAGGCTGAGCCAGATGTACAGGGCCTAGCTGGCTGGCTGGGGCTGGCTGAGCTTGCAGGCTGCTTTTCATCCTCGCCTCAGGACTCTGAAGCAGGACCAAGCCTAAGTAGGCCACAGTGTCTGCGGTCCCTGCGTGCCTCTACAGTGGCTATTAATTCATAATTACACCATCCATTTACAAATTACACTCCTGCCTCCGAAGGCTCCTGTCCAAGGGCAGGGAGCAGGACGGCTGCAGCCACAGGCCCCCGCTCTGCCTCTGGGGCCAGCCAGGAGCTGCTGCAGGTGCTGCGGGACATGTTGCTCTGCACGGAAGTGACCCTTCGCTGGGCGTGTCACCAGCCCCCAGGGCTGGGCCAGGGGCCACTGCCAGGGATTTCTCTTAACTCTGCCAACAAAACCGGCCTGGGCCCACCCAGAAACCCCTCACCAGCACTGGGTCCTGTGAGGTGGACAGCGGGATCGCAGCAGCCACAGCACCCTGGGCCACAGCCTCTGCCTCAGTTTCCCACCTTCCTGGGGACAAATGTCTCCTTAGCACCCCACTGGCAGGATCCTGTCCGCATGTGGCAAACTCCCACAGCCCCCAGTGCACAGCCTCCACACTCAGCAGGCAGTTACAGCATCACACACACGACACAGGCAGGAACCGCTCATCACCCTGCAGCCCAGATGAGCAGATTTAACCCATTGCCCTGGCCCAACAAGCGTCTCTGCTAACGAGCTCTGCTCATGAAGTCTTTCCCCGGTTCATCGATAGCCGGCAGCAGAGAGCGAATTCCATCAACTGGCAGAAACCTTAGGCCCTTTCCCCCACCTCCTTCCCTTTGCCCTTCTCTGCCAACGCTCACCCAGTGCCCGCAGCTGGCGCTTCCCCCTCTAAAATCCTTCCAAGGCCACTCCCTAATGCAGCAGCCTCCTCCTCTGGCCGCCCGCATCGCGGCCACGGAACACGGCAGCGACGATCTTCCAGCCCCACTGCTCAGCCCACCACCCTGGGAGAGCCTGGCTGCTGTCCTTACCCTGCCGCTTTCTCATTCACCCCTCAGAGGCCCAACCCAGCTCTGCTCTGTAACATTATGGAGAGGCACCAGACAATGCCATTCGCGATCGCAGGTCCTTGTAAAATGCTTAGTGCTGGCTGTGGTGCAATTCTCTCAATGCTGTGCACATTGCTAGTCCGTGCCTTGGTCTCTCTGGCTATACATCATCTGCCTGTTTGCTCTGACCGCATCACCACAGTATCTGAGCATCTCACACACAAACAAATCTAACGTGGCAGCATCCCTGCGAGGTGAGGAAAGCCAGGCCCGTCTTATGAGTAAGGTGCAGCGAGCTGACATCCCTTGTCCAAGGCCACCTGGGGACTTTGTGGCACAGCTGGAAACGGAACCTGTTTCTTCTGGGTCCCAGACAAGTCAGTGCTGTACGCCCGGCCTCCTCGCTCTGCAGGACACATGCACAGGGCCGTGACTCTGCGGCGTGTCAGCAGAGCGGGAAGTGCAAACGCAGCCTAGGAAAGGAACAAGCCAGGATCAGAGAATCTGCCCGAGTCTGGCTGGGATGAACTAGGAAACCCTGAGTCTACTGAAGAGACAAAATCTCATCCCAGCCGTGCCCCCCAACCCACTCTCCTTGGCCAGCCACGCCTCTGGAGACACTCTCACCAGTTGGCCCTGCCCTTCCAACCCACCCTCCCCAGCCAGCCGTGTCCCCCGCCCTGCCCTCTCCAGCACCTCAGGCCACCATGTCTCCTCCCATATGGCTGGCACACCACACTCCCAGCACTCCAGCCCGCTCCTCCCCTCCCTCAGCCTGCCACTGCCCCTCGTGTCTCCTCCCACATGACAGGATGGCCTGCCCCAGGCCTGCCAGCACGACCCGACCCGCTGCTCCCCTACCCGGCCGGCCTGGCGGCCACACCGCCCACCACACCACAGGAGAAAAATAAATCAGGTAGATATTTAAGAGTAGGTTAGATAAATGTCTATTAGGGATGGTCTAGACAGTATTTGGTCCTGCCATGAGGGCAGGGGACTGGACTCGATGACCTCTCGAGGTCCCTTCCAGTCCTAGAGTCTATGAGTCTATGAGAAAACAGCTGACCACAGTAGCTGAGAAGCAGCCACATGGCAGGGAGATGGAGCGTGGGAGGCAGGGCTACCAGCAGAGACCAGCCAGAGTGGCCAGTCAACTCGTGAGCAGCTGAGGTCTCTTAGCCAGCTTACACTCACTCACACCCTCTGGGTGTGCATGTGTGTGCACAGAGACCTCTGGGGTGCCTCACACTCAGGGTGTGTGTGTGTGTGTGCACACGGAGCCCTCTGGGTTGCCTCACACTCGGGGGGTGCACAAGCCCTCTGGGGCTCCTCACACTTGGGATGTGTGTGTGCAGAGACCCCTGGGGCGCCTCAGACTCAGGGTGTGTGTGTGTGTGCGCAGAGCCCTCTGGGGCACCTCACACTCAGGGTGTGTGTGCGTATGTGTGTGTGTATGTGTGCGTGCACAGAGCCCTCTGGGGTGCCTCACACTCAGGGTGTGTGTGTGTGCATGCACAGAGCCCTCTGGGGTGCCTCACACTCAAGGTGTGTGTGTGCGCGCAGAGCCTCTGGGGTGCCTCACACTCAGGGTGTGTGTGTGTGCGCAGAGCCCTCTGGGGCACCTCACACTCAGGATGTGTGCACGTGCGTGTGTGTGTGTGCACGCACGTGCACAGAGCCCTCTGGGGCGCCTCACACTTGGAGGTGAGGAATGGGGGTGCCCATGCACCCCTTGCGTGCAGCTCCTATCGCATCGCCTGCCCCGCACTCTGCAGCCCCGAGCCAGTTGTCTGGGCCCTGCACTCCCTAGCCAGGCTGCCGTGCCCTCCCAAGGAGCCGTGCTAACGGGCTCCACTGAAGCAGCGGTTCTCCAGGACACACAAAACAGCTGATGGCAGCACAAAGGGCGGGTGCGTCCTTGAGGCCAAGGAGCCATTTGCGGGATTGCGCTGGGTAAACATGGCCCAGCGCCAGGCTCGCGCCAGGATTTATGCCACCTCCCCTCCTCAGCAAACAACACGTCACCAACCCTTTTAGGGAGATTAAATCGCCGCATCCCAGGGAACAGTGAAGCAAAACTACCGCAGGGCAGCATTGCCGGGGAGCCCATCCTGCCCCACAGGGACAGCCCCATGGTCCCAGCCCCCCCAGAACACGGCATAGGGGTCTGGCTGAGCGCTGGCTGACTGCTGCCCCCAGCCTGGGCCCTTTGGCCAAACAAGCCCATGAGGAGACCCTCTCAACCTGGTCCAGGCGCTGTCGGGGGGACCCGGCTGGACCTGGGCAGAGCTCTCAGCACCCCCTGTACGTAGCAGCATCCATGGCACAAGAGCCACAGCCGATAGGGGCAGGGAGCTACGGGGGTGTGGGGGGGGGTGTCACAGAGTCCCTGGGCGATGCTCTGGAACTGCTCCCCACAAAGCCAGCAGGACTTTGGGGAGCCTCCTCTCCCTTGGAGCAGACTTGTTCAGGGCAAGAAGCTCACACGGCTTCACCTCCTGGGTCTCTCCTTGGAGCATTCAGCATCCTCTGCCCCTCCGTGCGCTTCCCACAGCGAGCCTGCCCAGGCGGGGTCCTGGGAAAGCCAGAGGGTCCTGCACCCCCACTTCACAGTCAGACGTGACTCTCAGCCAGCCAGTAACACAGAGGTTTATTAAGATGACAGGAACACAGTCCAAAACAGGTCTTTCCGGTACAGACAATAGGACCTCCCTTTGTTAGGTCCATCTGGGGCCCCAGGGAGGCCACAGCCCTGTTGGGAAGCCCAAGCCCCGTCGGGGATCCCCTCCATTTCCCAGCCAGCTCCAAACTGAAACTTCCCCAGCCTCTCAGTCAGCCTCCCCCCGGCTCCTCCCCCAGCCTTTTTGTCCTTTGTCCAGTGTCCCAGGAAGAAGTGTCACCTGGCCTCCAACCCCCCTCCTGGGTTCTCCTGTTACATGCTCAGGTGTCCTCCCTTCCCCAATGCAGCCAGTCCCAGCACAACCCCCTGCAACCTTCCCAGGTCAATACTCCCCACCCAGCAGTCACAGAACGCAGCCAGCACATTCCCACTTCGGCACAAGCGGGTCACATGCCCCTCCCCAATCACCGCAAGGGCCCAGCAGCACCCTGGAGTCAGAGCTTGAGTGTGGAATGCAGGGTTCTGTGCTGCCTCGGGCAGAGGTCTGTCTACAAACAGAGGCAGGGGGATGAGGATAACAAAAGGCTTGTCCTTAAATCAAATGAAGGCTCCTGAGATGACCCTGAAAGCATCCCCAGGCTCTCCAGTTAGAAGACAGGAAACCAAGGCTAGGAACAACTGCTCAATTTTCACACTGGAGAGAGGTAATTAGCGGTGTCCCCAGGGGTCTGCACTGGACCAAGCGCTGTACAGCATATTCACGAATGGTCTGTAAAAAGGGGTAAACAGTGAGGTGGTGAAGTACTCCAGATGGTGAAGTCCCAGGCAGACTGCGAAGAGCTACAAAGGGATCTCACAAAATTGAGTGACTGGGCAACAAAACAGTAGATGAAATTCAATGTTAAATGCAAAGTGATGCACAGGCAAAATGCAATCCCAACTGGTGGCCGCCTACTACAGACGGGATGTGGACAAATTGGAGAGTCCAGCGGAGGGCAATGAAAATGACTAGAGGGCTGGAGCACATGACTTATGAGGAGAGACTGAGGGAACTGGGATTGTTTAGTCTGCAGAAGAGAAGAATGAGGGGGGATTTGATAGCTGCTTTCAACTACCTGAAAGGGGTTTCCAAAGAGGATGGATCTAGACTGTTCTCAGTGGTAGCAGATGACAGAACAAGGAGTAATGGTCTCAAGTTGCAGTGGGAGAGGTCTAGGCTGGATACAGGCAGGGAGTCCTCGGACTTACGATGCAACTGGTTCCTGAAAATAGCATCTTAAGTCAAAACATTGTAACTTGGAACCAATTTTCCAACTGGGTGATTGGTTCCTGAACCAAGGCCCAATACACTATTTTCACCAAAATAACCCGGATTTTTGTACTCAATCAATTATACATGAGTAATATACCTACATCAACATATTTATATTGTAAATAGCAATCATGCTGCCATAAAACAATCACATAATAAGCTAAACATACATAAAAAAAATATAGTTCAGGCAGTCCTCGGACTTATGACAGTCGGTTCCCGGGCATTGCTGATCTTGTCATTTGATTTGTAGGTTAAGAAATCTATGGAAGGAATGAAGGAGATGGGACACCTTCTTCTGAACTCATGGGGAGGTCTAACTGGGTGGAGTTTTTAGGGGGCTTTAAGGTTTCATAGATTCATAGACTCTAGGACTGGAAGGGACCTCGAGAGGTCATCAAGTCCAGTCCCCTGCCCTCATGGCAGTGATTTGGAAGGACTTAAAAGAAGTATCCAAGGAAGTTTGGACAGACGTTCTCCTCTTTCCCTGTATATGTTGGATATGCTCCTATTCACAGATGCACTGCACTCAATGGTGGGGTCGTGTTCCTCAAACAGGGACATGGCAGCTTCCAAATGCTGAAATGCCTCAGCCAACACTTTTGTTGTCAAGACTTCACAAGGAGGAGTCTCTTCAACAGTGGGTGCGTCTTCTTCCTCTGCCCCTTTTTGCTGTTCCAGATCAATGAGCTCCTCGTTACTTAATTCTTCAGAATGTGACGCCAGCAACTCCACAACATCCTCTGGTGCAACGTCTAAGCTGAGTTATTTGCCCATTTCAACAAAAGTGTTGGTCACCTCCTCAACAATGTCTGTGAATCCTTGGAAGTCAGACACAAAATCAGGACACAATTTTCTCCAAACACCATTCAAATTGGATTGTTTGACTTCATTCCATGCCTCACCAGTGTTCTTAACTGCATGGTAAATGTTGCAAAGAATCCTGTGGGACCTTATAGACTAACAGATGTTTTGGAGCATGAGCTTTCGTGGGCGAATACCCACTTCGTCGGATGCACGAAAGCTCATGCTCCAAAACGTCTGTTAGTCTATAAGGTGCCACAGGGCTCTTTGCTGCTTTTATCAATCCAGACTAACACGGCTACCCCTCTGATACATGGGAAATGTTGAAGCCCTTCCAGAATTCCTTCAGAGTTGGGCCACTTTCCTCTCATTTGCCCTGATGGCCTGGGCAAATGTGCGCCTAAGATAGCGGGCCTTGCAGGATGCAATTACCCCCTGCTCCATGGGTTGCAACAATGAATTGGTGTTTGGGGGCAGAAACATCACTTGGATGTCAGGATGCATGTCACCAAGGCTGGGTGGATGACCAGGAGCATTGTCGAGGGTTAACAGTGCTTTAAATGCAAGATTGTTTTTGCTGCAATAATCCCTAATGCTTGGCACAAAATGATGATTAAACCAATCCCCAAAGATGTTTTCACTGACCCACGCCTTAGGATAGGGTTTCCATATCACTGGGAGAAATGCCGGAGACTATCCCTGGAAAGCCCTGGGGGGTTCCGAACAGACACAAGCAAAGGGTTAAGTTTAACGTCACCTGCAGCATCTGCACCGAGCAAAAGAGTGATCCTATCTTAGCAGCTCTGTACCATGGCATGGTGTGACGTTGTGGTTCTGGCGGGACCCAACTGAGAGTGCCAATTCAGGACCAATTGCTCAAACAGGGCAGTCACAGCCCAAGGCTGGGGTTTTTCCACCTCTAAGGCAAACCAAACCAGCCAGACAAAAAGGACTTCGGTTTTACCCCACTGGCTAACCACAAGTCACACAAGCAATTTCCTTAGACACACCAGTCTCCCAGTGTCACCACCAGTGCCACTCATCCTGGGGATGAATGGTTATGAAAACCAACACCTCAGTAAAAGAAAAAGGTTCTCTCGATCCCAAAAGACCAAGCCCCAGACCCAGGTCAATATACACATTAGATCTTACCCACAAATCACGTTGTTGCCAATCCTTTAGAATCTAAAATCTAAAGGTTTATTCATAAAGGGAAAAAGATAGAGATGAGAGCTAGAATTGGTTAAATGGAATCAATTCCATACAGTGATGGCAAAGTTCTTAGTTCAGACTTGTAGCAGTGGTGGAGTAAACTGCAGGTTCAAATCAAGTCTCTGGAGAACATCCCCCGCTGGGGTGGGTCCTCAGTCCCTTGTGTAGAGCTTCAGCTTGTAGCAAAATCCCTCCAGAGGTAAGAAGCAGGATTGAAGACAAAATGGAGATGAGGCCTCTGCCTTATATAGGCTTTTCCAAGTGTAAGAACACTTCTTTGTTCCTGCTGTGGAAAGTTACAGCAAAATGGAGTTTGCAGTCACATGGGCCAGTTTCTGCACACCCTGCTGAGTCACAGGGCGTAACTGCCTTCTCTCGATGGGACAATTGTGTAGGTGATGGTCCTTAATGAGCCATCAAGCAGGCTAAACAGAGCTGACAACAGCTTGTCTGGGATCTTTCCCAGTAACACAACACAAGTTTGAAATACAGACAGTATACAGCCAATACTCATAACTTCAACTACCAAAATGATGCAGACATACAGACAGCATAATCATAACCAGTAACCCGTAACCTGGTCTTAGACACCTTATATGACCCCCTTTACCTAGGATTTGGTGCCGCTACAGGACCTTGGTTGCAACCCATGTTCTATATGGTCCCAGTTTATATCAATAACGTCACACCCCCAACGCAAAATTGATGCAGGAAGGGATGACACAGACATCACTGACTGCATCCCAAGAGCTCCCCATCCCTGGGCCTGTTTTACTACAGCTAGTGTTGGGCTAGAGGCCGTACCGGTGTGTAACAGAAATGGTTTATCAAAGTCATGTTTAATAACATGATTGAATCTCTCTACAAACTCAAGGTAAAAGTCAGTTTGAACAACAGTGGATCGGATCTGCTCTTGCAGCAGGATTCCTGTATGTCTCATACGATCTTGCCAAGAGCTAAAGAAACTAGCTATTTTATCTTTACAAGCTCTGGCAAATGTTTGGAACCAAATTAACATTAAACCAATGTAGATATTAATGTTGTTCATAGTCCAGGACTCCTGGCATTTAGCCATGAAAGCCATATGGTAGTGTGCCTTAGTTTCCCCTTTCCTTGTGTACATCAGGTCTGGAATGTCTTTTCCCCTGTGAAAAGTTTCAATACTGTTTACAGGCACTAGCAGTGAAACATCAGTATAACAAGGCCTTTTAACATAAAGTGTGTTCTCATGGACTGCTTTCAACACGTTCAAGGGACTTTCCAAAGGATTGGGCCCATTGTACATTCTTACAATTCTCGGTAATAGCAACACATTAGTTACAAAAATCACCATTAGCAATAACAACAGCAGCATCTGCACCGAGCAAAAGAGTGATCCTATCTTAGCAGCTTTGTACCATGGCATGGATTTCCCCTCTTTGGCCATGTTGGTTCTCAATGGCATTTTTTTCCAAAAGAGCCCAGTTCCATCAACATTAAAAACTTGCTGAGCACAACCCTTGCCTCCTCAATGTTCTCAGCCAACGTCTCAGGAAAAACACGAGCTGCCTTCTCATCAGCACCGGTCGCTTCACTGGAGATCCTGATGTTATGCAAATTGGCCCTGGCTTTAAAACGCATAAACCACCCCCTACCTGCATGAAAAGGCTCAGCACTGGAACTTTCCCCTGTTGTTTCTTTAGATCATCATAAAGACTCCTGGCCTTCTCCTGAATTCTGCCTGAACTCACCAGAGCCCAGCATTGAGACTGATCCTCCAGCCAAAGAATGAACAGTTTCTCAACCTGGGCGATAAGTCCAACAAGCTGCTTAGTTAGCACAGTGGCTTGCACAGGAGCCAGGCCCTTAACATGTTCCTGAATTCGTACCTTGTATTTCAGGAAGGTCACGATCAGGGGCGGCTCCAGGCCCCAGCATGCCAAGCGCGTGCTTGGGGCGGCATGCCGCGGGGGGCGCTCTGCTGGTCGCCGGGAGGGCAGCAGGCGGCTCCAGTGGACCTCCCGCAGGCATGCCTGCGGAGGGTCCGCTGGTCCCACGGCTCTGGTGGACCTGTGGGAGGTCCACCAAAGCCGTGGGACCAGCAGACCGCGGGACCTGCAGGAGGCCCACCGGAGCTGCCTGCCGCCCTCCCGGCGACCGGCAGAGTGCCCCCCGTGGCATGCTGCTGTGCTTGGGGCGGCAAAATGTCTAGAACTGCCCCTGGTCACGATAGTCATTCGGGGGAAATCCAAAGCTTTACTGATTTCAGTTGGCATCTCACCTTTCTTGGACCTCTTAATTATTTCCATAGTAATTGTTCTATGTTTCTTAGAAGAAACTTCACTTGCACGAGATTTTTGATTTTCTGTCATTATTATGGGCAAAGAAACACTAACTTTTAAGAAAAAGTAGGAAGCACAAAGAATCAACATGTAAAAATGGTGTTGAAACAGGTACTGGAGCGTCTTGAGTCAGGGAGATCAGCGGCGCAGAATGTCGATGCGAACCTATGAACTTGTTCACTGGCGTGGCGTTGCGTCAGCTCAAGCATCATAAAGTCGAAATTTCAGTCGGAAAGTCAAAACGGTGTCCCTTTATAAACGGCGTAAGTGCCGTTCGTTGTAACTCAAATGTCATAAAGTGGAGGACTGCCTGTATTAGGAAAAACTATTTCACTAGGAGGGTGGTGAAGCACTGGAATGGGTTACCTAGGGAGGTGGTGGAATCTCTATCCTTACAGGTTTTTAAGGTCAGGCTTGACAAAGCCCTGGCTGGGATGATTTAGTTGGGGATTGGTCCTGCTTTGAGCAGGGGGTTGGACTAGATACCTCCTGAGGTCCCTTCCAACCCTGATATTCTATGATTCTATACATACAAAACAATGGTGCCTAAATTTCCTGTTACCCATCAGGAAAGAGAGCTTGGACTCATATTCAGTGCTTTGGAAGCACTAGCTTTCCAGAGTAATGCAAATGCATAAGAGTCCTTCTCACTGTGCCTGTATCATCCTGAACTCATTCTCCAGCTTCAGAAGACTTAAAAATTATCTCCAGGCATCAACGGGACAGAAGCAACTGAATAATGTAGCTGTCCTTAATGTGCAGGCCACGTGGGGGGGCATGTGCCCCCCGTTAGCTGGTGCTCCCTGTTGTGTCTCTCTAACATGTTGCCCCTGCCAGGCACAGTATATCTGGGTGAGAGCCAGCCCTGCCCCACAACCATGCCAGCCAAAAGGGGCAGGGAGGGAAGCAGGTCGCACAGCAGGTCAGCTGGGCTAGTGCCAGGAGCAGGGTGGAACTGCTTTGCTGACTCACCCTGACAGCAAGAGCAGGAGGAGCTCACAGGACCCCACTCAGGACACAGGCTGGCTGGCTGGCACTCTGTGCTGCCAGAGCTAGGAGAGAAAACTGAGCAAGTGGAAAGTCCCAGGGATGCTCAGAGAACAGCAAGTGCAGGCCTGGCTCACAGCTGCATTTTGTCATCATACTACAGGCTGGAGATCCAGCCATGCCCGGCCAGCAGGCAGCCCTGAGCAGCAGGCTCTAGCTTCGAGATGCTGCCATGAGGGCTTGTTTGCAGGATGCTGCTAGCAGCCGGCTCCTCTTCAGCCCATTAGAACAGGGCTCTCGTCCCAGCGCTGCAGGTGAGTGGGAGTGGATCTGACAGCCTAGGAATTCCTCCCAAGTCTGCACCTGAAAGGGCAGCCGAGGCACTCGCATCCTTTGGGATTCATGCCCAGGAATGACACAGTGCGTCCAACAGGCTCAGTCACTGGGGCCTCAAACCCAGCACACTGGAAATGTCTGCAAGTGCCAAGCGTTGGGTCCCTCCAGCCAGAGAGCAGCTGGGCTGCAGCACCACCTTCACCGCTGGCACTGTGCTGCCTTGCAGCGCCCGCCCTCAGGCACACGCCTGGTCCTGCTCCCCGCCCAACTCACCCCTGCTGCGCACCTTGCCTGCTGAGCAGCAAGAGGCAGGACCCTGTGCTGCCCCAAAGCCTGTCACCTGGCCATCAGCCTTGCCCAAGGCAGGTGAAAGCCAAGGGAGCCAGCCCCCTGCCCTGGATGGGCGCCGGAGACCCCAGAGCTGGAGCGGAAGCAGACCCTGTCTCTGTGCTAACATGGCTCCCGTCAGCAGAGCAGCCCAGCTCCCCCAGCGAATGTGCCTTGCCAATAACTGGTGTTGGGGGGATACTGCTGCTGTCCAGCCAGGCTCTGGCCCAAACCCTCCTGGAGCCGGGAGGCCACAAGCCCAGAAAAACACTCCCCGGCAGCCCAGGCACCACAGCCAACCCCCCTGCCCCCAACTCTCCTCCTGGAAATGGAACGCAGGACCCCCAACCACGTACCAGGAACCCACCACGAGCCCTGGCCAGGGCGGCTGAGCTGAGCAGAGCAGTCAAGGTGCTGCTGGAAGATCGCGGTCCTAGCCCAGCACTCTGAGTGCATTGGGATCCCTCCTCGCTAACACCTCAGACACTGCTACGGCCCGACACAGCCCGGCCCCACCCAGCCTACCATCAAAGGGCCGCTCGCTGGGGCCGGCTCCACTGCCCACCCGCTACATTTCTAACAGGCTTTCGGTGCTGCCCCTGGCTGCCCCCCACATGGGGGAGGTCCTGGCCCCTCCCTGCCCCCTGTTCACATGCCTCCTCCTTTGCTACGAGGCCCCCAAAGAACCAGGTGCAGAGACACTGCCCAGCTGTCCATCTCTCGGGCCTTGGGCCAGTGAGAGGGGTGCAGTGCCCACAGCGGGTCCCAGGCGCTCCAGTAACGCTAATGAGGATCCCGCCCCGGGCGCAGCTGCTGCTCTCCCAGGTCTGGTGGTTGGCCCCTGCCCTCTGGCGCTCTGAGCCCCAGGCTCCCACTGGCTCCGCGGCCGAGACAGGAGAGAGCCTTTCACCCACCAGGGTCCCTGCCAATTCAGCCTCAGCAGGGGGCAGTCGGACAGCTGAAGGCCATAAGGGGCAGTTGTGACTGGCTCGCCTGCTCTCCTGCATGGCCCAGGCCCAGGAGCCTCCCACAGGGGCCCTGGGTCCAGGCCAGCCCTGCTGGGGACCCAGAGCTGAGCGTAAGGCAGAGCCAGCCAGGCTGGAGGTAAAACCCCCTCACGGTGAGACCCCGTGCTCTCTAGCTCTGTGCTGTGCACCCCGGGGAGACATGCACCCAGGGGGTACCCAGCGGGTCCACGCACTCCTTCAGATATTGCCCTAGTCTTACAGCAGCCCACATAAAAAGCACTAGCGACGTCAGCACAAACTAACATTTCCTTCAGCCAGGGACTCGTTCCTACTGCCCTAGGTACACCACAGACTGACCCGTACGTACACGAGTTCCGTTCCACGCCGTTTATAATTCGCCGGTGACACTGAGAACGTCGGTAGTTTGTCAGTAACGGTGTGGCTGGGACACTCCTGGGCTTTTATGTCTGATTTTGTAAGTGGGGTGAAATGTGGGGTTTGCGAGACAAACCAGCCTGGGGAGAGGGGCACAGTCGTCTGGAACGACTGCGAGCTACTGCTCCAGCTCTTGTTCGGGCTCTGCCTGCTAGGCTGCAGGGCCCTTCGCCCAAGCAGGTACAGAACCACCCCCAGACGTCTTCTGGGAAACTCCCCAGCCTGTGCTTGTCCAGTTCATCCCGCTGGGCCAGCGCCACCGCCCAGCCACTGCCTCCACACACAGACCAGGCCGCTGTGGGCCCCATCACCGTAGTCTCAAGTCCAGGAGACAGAAAACCCACTCCAGCCTGGGTATCCAACAGACCCAACCCCCCACCACACACCCACTCGCTCCAACAAAAAGGCACCAGGCCACGGAGTGTCCTGCTCCCCACACCGGCGGGTCCGTCACTGCGGAGATCGGCACTAAAGCAGGGACTGATCTTCTTATGCATGAACAACCACGCGCGCCGGGGGGGAGGAGGGGTCACCTGAGCGGTTACGATCCTACCTGGTACGTGCGAGGTCAGCCCACTGAGCTGCCCAGTGGGGCACCAGGCTGGGACCCTAGGCAGCAGGGGAGTGGCTGGGGGCAGGAATCTGAGCACTGTGCTGACTGGGTAAGTTTGGCTCCAAGTCTGCTCTCTGGCCCCGTTGGCCGTCGCAGAGTGGCAGAAAGACGCCCCCTGATGCCCCAGGATCCTGCCCCGAGCCCTGCTCCTGCTCCTGCTCTGCGGCACAAAGGGATTAATCCGGGGAAGCCGGGGAACCCTGCGCTGGTGCCAGTAATGCCCAAGCTTGTCCCAGACAAGTAGCCTCACTCTGCCCCCTGCCAGAGCCCCCTGGTGCTCACCCTGCTCCGAGCCAGCTGCCAGGGTGGGTCCCTGCCCCCCAGCACCAAGCTGCCCCTCCACTAGCCAACTCGGGGTTCCTGGAGCCTGGCCCTTAACGTCCTCCAGCTCCTCACACTCACTCAGGGTCCCTGCCCCAGACTTGGCAGGGACTGGGGACCCAGGGCCATCCCCTTGCATGGCTGCAGCTCTGGGCAGGAGCCTGTTACTCTGTAGGGGATGCCCATCTGGACCCTGCTCAGGGCAGACCAAGGAGCAGCAGCAGGACTGGTGGAAGGGGCCAGGGCTTCTCTCCCCAGCGGACACAGATCCAGAGCCAGGTTGAGGGCACAATGCTGCATAAAGGGGAGCAAAGAGCTCCAGGGCCCAGCCTGGCAGATCTCTGGGCGGGACAGGGCCCAGCCTAGCCAGGCTGTCTTTGGCTTAGCTCAGAACTGTCCTGTACTCATAGCCTGGGCCATCCAGCCTGCCCCGTGCGCATGCAGGACAGGAGTGACCCCTGGAGACAGCTGCAGCCCCAGCACTGAGGTGGGGCGAGGGAGAGCCAGGAGTGACTGGCCTGGCCCAGACAGAAGCAGAGACCCCCTTAGACGCCAGAGACCCCTTAGATGCGAGCTCAGCCCCGGACAGCGCCTAAACCTGAGTGTGTGCTGCCCTCCCCTGGCTGAGCTGACAGCTCAGGCCTGGCCTGCGGCACCCGGGGGAGGAACAGTGGGTGCGGGGCTGGCAGGGAGGGAACAGCTGCAACTGGCCAAAGCTGCTGCCCACCTCAGCGCCCTGCCCCCGCCACACAAGCAGGGGACGGGGAATGCGACTCCGACAGGGCATCGGAGCTCGTACCAGAGCCAAGCACCCACCAGAAGGTGACTCCCTGCCCGGCTCACTGACAGGCTGGCAGCCCTGGCACATGCAGCTGGGGGCTCCTCTTGTGTTCAACCTCCCTGCCCCAGAGCACAGCCAGGACCCACTGCCACTGGGCACAGCACACCCAGCATTCCAACAAGGGCGGGGCTCCACCCCACACCCCAGCACGGCCAGCGCCCCAGCCCCACGTCCACACTCATACTGGAAGGGTCCCTGGGCCCCCACCCTCCCCAAAACAGCCCAGCAGAGTCACTGCTGAAGCTGCAGCCAGGGCTGGGCTGGGTGAATGGCAGACGTGCATGGGACAACACGTCTCAGACTTGGAATTAGCACCTTCCCCAGCAGCCCCAAACAGAGGGGAGACAGGGGGAGGCACTGGCTCGCTTGCTGGAGAGGGGATGTCCCAAAGAGTTGCTCCTGGCCATCCACTAGCTTTGCTCTAGGCCCCAAAGCAGCAACTCTGCGTGTTCAGCCAGGTACCGGGGCGTGTGCGTGTGTAACACCAGGGCATCAAGGGGAGGAACTGAGCCAGCCCTGCCTAGGTAGGCCTCTTGCCTGCCTGCGCCCCTGGCTACGGATAGCTGCCCAGCTCCCCAGCCCCGAGGCGCAGCATTCTCTGTCCACAGACCCGAGTGTGGGCAGTGGCTAGAAGGGTCCCAGCTCCAGAGTATCAGACCAAGCTCACTCCATGGACCTTTGCCTCGTTCCACCCTGCAGTTCCCAGGCCTGTGGCTTGCTCCGTGCTCAGCTTCCGAGAAACCCCCCACGCAGAGACCCTCCAAGGAACGGCCAGAGGCTCTTACCAGCTGTGAGGATCTGCACTCTCCAGGGGTGCTGGGCCATGAGTCGCTGGTACGACCTCCACAGCGCTGCCATCCCGCCTGCGGCCAGCTGCACAGACAAGGCAGAGGTAAGTCACACTGCCCTCTTTCCCCTCCTCGCCCTCTGCAGCCTTCCTAACTGCCAGCATGGCAAGAGACAGCGTCTGTTTAACGGTGGCACAGACTCCCGGGGCAGGAAGTGGAGGAGAATCAGCCCCCAGTGAGTGTGACAGAGTCTAGGGCAAGGCCCCTCCATGCACCTTTGCCTCACTCCTCCTGTCGGCTGTGCTCACAGCACCACAATGTGCACGAGCAGGTAACTGCCCCAGGACACACTCATCTCCAGCACCACCTGCTCCCCCAGCCCAGTGCCAAGCAGGCCCAGTCCGAGGGAGGAGAGCAGAGATACCCATGCCAAGGTGCCAGGTCACACACTTGGGGAATCCCTGCTCTAAGCTGGGGATGTCTCCGTTGGAAGCAATGGAGGAGGAGAGACCTGGGTGTCTGCGTCCATCACGCGGTGACTATGCGCCGCCAGTGTGACGTGGCCGTGATAAAGGCTAACGCAGTCCTAGGGTGCGTCAGGTGAGGGATTTCCCGGAGAGACGGGACGTGTTAGTACCGTTATACCAGGCACTGGGGAGCCCTCGGCTGGACAATGTGAGCAGAGCTGCTCTGCCATGGGTAGGAAAGATGAATTCAGACTGGAAGAGGTGCACAGAAGGGCGACGAGGCTGATCGCAGGAACGGAGAACCTGTGTAGCAGGGTGGACCCCTGCTCCTGCCCTGAAGAGGTTAAAAACAGCCCTGGGAGGGGGCTGTGGCTGGAGAAAGCAGCTTTAGGCTGGGGCAAGAAGCCTGGGCTGATTGGGGAAAGTAGGCTCAGCTGTGGCCATGCTCCAATCAGGCCTAGCTGGCCTCTATAAGAAGCTGTGAGCCAGAAGCCAAGAGAGTCTCTCTCAAGCTATAGAGGGAGCTGGGCCTGGCTGCAGGGAGTGGGACATAAGGCACCTGAGTGAAGCAGCGCTGGGGAAAGGCCAGGGCCAGCGCTACCATTTAGGCAGCCTAGGCAATCGCCTAGGGCGCCAGAATAATTGGTGGGCATCATTTAGCCGGAGGGGGTGGCAGGCGGCTCCGGTGGGGCTGCCGCAGTGGTGCCTGCGGACAGTCGGCTACTTGCGCGGCTCTGGTGGACCTCCCGCAGGCACGACTGTGGCAGCTCCAGCAGAGCCACAAAGCACCGGACCCTCCGCAGGCACCACTGCAGCAGCTCCAGCGGAGCCGCGGGACCAGCGAGCAGGGCGGCGAAATTGCCGTGCGCCTAGGGCGCTCAAACCCCTAGCGCCGGTCCTGGGAAAGGCAGAGGCGCTGGGGAGCTCTAGCCTGGAAAGCCCCAGGCTGTGGCCTAGCATTGGGCTAACAGGTATTGGGGGTTGCAGAGGGCAGCCCAGGGGTAGACCAAGGAAGCAGGTCCAAACCCAATCTTGCCGGTGATGAGTGACTGATACTGCAGTCTGCCCCAGGGCATGGGGCTAGACAATGACTGGCAGCAGCCATCCACTGAGGCAAGGTGGGGCTAGAGGGTGGGGGTTCCCTGGGGAGGGGAGACCCAGAGAGAAAGGGGTTACTGCCAGGGGGCAGCACCCCAAGTAAAAGGGCACTGGGTCCAGGGAGGGACATGGGGGGCCAGAGGACAGGTGGATCACCAGCCTGCAGAGAGTGCTCCAGAGCTGAATTGTGCTAATTTCAGAAGTCACAAGCAGGAGGAGCCGCAGGGGTGAGTCTGGCCTGTCTATAACCTGCCTTACGCAAGGAGGCTCAACGAGCTCGGCTTGTTTAACCTGAGCAGACGCAGGCCCAGGGGAGATCGAATTGCTCCCTCTAAATCCACCCCAGGGATAAACACCAGGCTGGGAGAGGAGTTATTGAAGCTAAGTGTCCATGTGGACACAGGAACACGTGGCTAGAAACTGGCCATTGGCAGGTTTAGACTTGAAATTAGATGAAGGTTTCTCACCACCAGAGGAGTGAAGCTCTGGAGCAGCTGCCCAAGGGGAGCAGTGGGGGCAACACCCCGAACTGGCTTCCAGCCTGAGTGTGATCAGTTTATGGAGGGGATGGTGTGATGGGGCTGCCTACGATGGCATGGAGCCGATCTGTGACCGCTAGCAGCAAATCTCCCCAGCAGCCGGTGATGGGACACTGCAGAGAATTCTTTCCCAGCTGTCTGGCTGGTAGGTCTCATCCACATGCCCAGGGTCCATCCCCTTTTGTTCACTCCCAGATTCTAGCAATCAGAGACAAAGGACACCCAGAGCATGTGGTTTTCCCTGATCATCTTGGCTAACAGCCATTGATGGACCTATCCTCCATGAACTCATCTAATTCTTTTTGGAACCCGATTATAGTTTTGCCCTTCACAACATGCCCTGGCAATGAGTTCCACAGGTTGACTGTCCATTGTATGAAGTGCTTCCTTTTGTTTTAAAACTGCTGTCTATTAATGTCACTGGGTGACCCTTTTCCTTTTTATTATGTAAAGGAGTAAATAACGCTTCCTTATTCACTTCCCCATCATTCACGATTTTCTAGACCTCTATCATATTCCCCCCCCCTTAGTTGTCTCTTTTCCAAGATGAAAAGTCTCAGTCTTATTAATCTCTCTGCACAATCAAAGGCTGTTTCATACCTTAATCATTTTTGTTGCCCTTCTCTGAACCTTTTAAAATTCTAATAAACCTTGTTTGAGATGTGGTGACCAGAACTGCAGGCAGTATTCAAGGTGTGGGCATACCTATAAATATATAGTGGCACAATGATATTGTGTGTCTCATTATCTATCCCTTTTCTAATGATTCCCAACATTCTGTTCGCTTTTTTGGCTGCCGCTGCACATCAAGTGAATGTTTTCAGAGAACTAGCCACAATGACTCCAAGATCTATCTTTAGTGGGAACAGGCGATCCCATCACTTTGTAAGTATAGTTGGGATTATGTTTTCTAATGTGCAATTACTTTGCATTTATCAACATTACATTTCATCTGCAAATTGGTGGCCCAGTGTCACGTTATTGACATAATCTGTAACTGTAGAGATCACCGTTGTAACTACTGTTCTATATTTGCAGCAAATATTGTATAAAAGTTGTCATGTGAGGAGTCTATGGAGAGGTTATGGGTTGCTGGTTATGATTATGCTGTCTATGTGTGTATCATTTTGTAGTTGACGTTATGAATATTAGCTTTATACTGTCTTGTATTTCAAACTTATGCTGTGCTTCTGGGTGACATCCCAGACAAGTGGGTGTTAGCTCTGCCTAGCCTGCTTCATGGCCTATTAAGGACCATCAGCTACACAATTGACCCATTGAGAGGAGGCAGATGCGCCTTACAACTCAGCAAAGTATGCAGGGACTGGCCCATGTGACTGCAGACTCCATGTTGCTGTAATTTTCCACAGTAAGAACAAAGAAGTGTTCTTACACCTGGAAAAGACTATAAAAGGCTGATGCCTCATCTCCATCTGGTCTTCAGTCCTGCTTCTGACCTCTGGAGGTACTTTGCTACATTGAAGCTCTGAACAAAGGACTGACTAACCCATCCCAGCGGGGGATGTTCCAGAGACTTAATTTGAACCTGCAGTTTACTCCATCACTGCTACAAGCCTGAACTAAGAACTTTGCCATTACTGTATGGAATTGATTCCATTTAACCAATTCTAGCTCTCAGCTCTACCTTTTTCCCTTTACGAATAAACCTTTAGGTTTTAGATTCTAAAGGATTGGCAACAGCGTGATTTGTGGGTAAGATCTGATGTGTATATTGACCTGGGTCTGGGGCTTGGTCCTTTGGGATCGAGAGAACCTTTTTTCTCTTACTGGAGTGTTGGTTTTCATAACCATTCATCCCCAGGCTGAGTGAGTGGCACTGGTGGTGACACTGGGAGACTGGAGTGTCTAAGGAAATTGCTTGTGTGACTTCTGGTTAGCCAGTGGGGTAAAACCACAGTCCTCTCTGTCTGTCTGGTTTGGTTTGCCTTAGAGGTGGAAAACCCCAGCCTTGGGCTGTAACTGCCCTGCTTTAAGCAATTTGTCCTGCTTTGGCACTCTCAGTTGGGTCCCACCAGAACCAGCATCGTTACACCCAGTCACCCCGTTTTGTGAGATCCCTTTGTAACTCTTCGCAGTCTGCTTTGGATTTAACTGTCTTGAGTAGTTTTGTATCTTCTGCAAATTTTGTTACCCCATTGTTCACCCATTTTCCCAGACCATTTATGAATATGTTGAACAGTCCTGGATCCAGTATAGATCCCTCCATTCTGAAAACTGACCATTTATTCTTATCCTTTGTTTTCTTTTAACTGATTACTGATGCGTGAGAGAACCTTCCCTCTTATTCCATGACAGCTGACTCTGCCTAAGAGCCTTTGACACGGTCTCGCACTAAAGGCTTTCTGAAAGTCCAAGTTACACTATATCCACTGGATCACCCTTGTGCAAAGAATTCTAATCAATCAGTGAGACATACTGTCCCTTTACAAAAGCCATGTTGACACTTCCCCAACAGATTGTGTTCATGTATGTGTCTGGTAGTTCTGTTCTTTACTATTGTTTCAACTAATATGGGTCTAGTTGTCTCAAGTTAGGCACAATAATTTGCAATCCTGAGGTCTTTGATGCGAGCAAAAGGTACTACACAGTATCAAATCAGTAACAAATGAAAAAAGATTCTGAATAATGCTACCAAAAAATAGGTAATGAAAATGCTACTTACTGATTCCCCAGATTTAGGGCAGGAAAGGAATTTCCCCCAGCTTAGATTAGCGGAGGACGGGGGGCGGTTTTGCCTGGGTCACTCACAGGTTTGAACTTATGTGAATAGTGGAGTCTCTGTCATGTGAAGTCTTTAAACCATGATTTGAGGATGTCAGTGACTCAGGCCCAGAGCCTCTGGCTATCACAGGTGTAGTGGGGTGAGGTTCTGTGGCCTCCCATGTGTAGGCCAAGTTGATCATGATTGGCCCCATCTGGCCCTAAAGTCTCTCGGGTCCAAGGACTGTGGCTGCAGGTAACAAATCCACTCAGCGAGGCACCTGTCCAGGCTGGCTGCCTCAGCTGCTGGGGAGCCTCTGGCAGAGATTGAATGAGAGCTGAAATGCCCTTAGCTGGTCTCTCCTCCCTGCCTGCGTGCCCCAGTGCTGGGGGCTGGGAGGAGTGGATGAGAAGCCAGAGAAGGGGATTTTCTTTTCAAGCTCTTAATGGAAAAGTGTCCAGGCAACTGGCCTCAAACTGCACCCCCTGCCCTGAAGCACCCTGCGTGGGCCTGGTACAGATGCCTCCCTCCCCCGCCTCAGCTGAAAGGCTGGCCCCAGGCAGTGTGGGGTTGCCAGACTTCGCCTGGTCTCTCCTCTCTGAGAGCATCAGCACCACACAGGAAGGGGTGAGACCCCTCGTGCCTTGCGCATGCTGAGCCCAGTGCTGTGCCCCAGGCGCTGCCCCATCTCCTGCACAGACTCACCCAGCCGCCCCAGCACGCTGCCACTGACAGAGGACACGCGTGAGAGGAGCAGGGCCGCTAAGAGGAGGCACTTTCTGAGCTGTCCTGGTCTCTGGACAGTGTCAGGAGGTGGGGGTACTTGGGGGAGTGGGAACAGCCCAGGGAGGGCTCCAGACTCTGGGGCATCGGGGCCAGTCCTGCTCTCCAGTGCTGGGGAGAACCCTGGGGCGCTGCGCTCAGCTCCCAGCACCTCATTTCCAGCAGGTCCCCCCAGCTCGCGGGGAGCTCAGAGACCAGCCCCACAGGCCCTGGCACTGAACATGCTGTCCTGGCTGAGTGCCACCCCCCAGGACCTGACCCCACGTGACCTGAGACCCACCAGGATCTGCCCCTGCCCCCACGTGACCTGAGACCCCCCCCCCCGGCCAATCCCCTCCCCAGGACCTGCCCCACCCCCCAGCTGTGACAGCCCCCCAGGACCTGCCCCTGCCCCCACGTGACCTGAGACCCCCCCCCGGCCAATCCCCTCCCTGGGACCTGCCCCACCCCCCAGTTGTGACAGGCCCCCAGGACCTGCCCCACCCCCACGTGACCTGAGCCCCCCCTCCCCAGGACCTGACCCCACCCCACTGCCCCCCATGACCTACCCCTCCCACCCCACGTGACCTGACCCACGTGACCCCGCTAACCGACCCCCCTTCCCCGCCAGGTCCCCGGGTGAGAAAAACACGCGGGCCCCGGGACCGAACGCGCGGTGACGTCATTAACACCGCCCATCCCCCCTACCTGTGCTTCCGCCTCCGGCCCGCCCCTCCGCAGCCTATTGGTGCAGTGGGAAGTGACGCCACACACACTTCCGGTTACTCGGGCACTAGTCCTATGACTTCCGGTCACATGCACAGTTGGGCGGGATTTATTCTCAACGTGACAAAGACCCCCGGGGGGAGGGGCTGAGCCGGGCACCCAACAGTCCCGCCCCCCCGTGTCCACGTCACAGACCTGCGGGGGGGACAGCCCCCGGGGCATGGCCGGGCAGTGGGGCTGGGCTCCCCCCCCGCGGTCGGGTACCGCAGTGCCCCCCCCGGGGTGACCGGGCAGTGGGGCTGGGCTCCCCCCCGCAGAGTAACCCCCCCCGGTCGGGTACCGCAGTGCCCCCCCCCAGGGTGTGACCGGGCAGTGGGGCTGGGCTCCCCCCCGCAGAGTAACCCCCCCCCCGGTCGGGTACCACAGTGACCCCCCCGGGGTGTGACCGGGCAGTGGTGCTGGGCTCCCCCCCGCAGAGTAACCCCCCCCCCGGTCGGGTACCACAGTGCCCCCCCCGGGGTGACCGGGCAGTGGGGCTGGGCTCCCCCCCGCAGAGTAACCCCCCCCGGTCGGGTACCGCAGTGCCCCCCCCCAGGGTGTGACCGGGCAGTGGGGCTGGGCTCACCCCCCGCAGAGTAACCCCCCCCCGGTCGGGTACCGCAGTGCCCCCCCCGGGGTGACCGGGCAGTGGGGCTGGGCTCCCCCCCGCAGAGTAACCCCCCCCGGTCGGGTACCGCAGTGCCCCCCCCCAGGGTGTGACCGGGCAGTGGGGCTGGGCTCACCCCCCGCAGAGTAACCGGCCCCCCCGGTCGGGTACCGCAGTGACCCCCCCGGGGTGTGACCGGGCAGTGGGGCTGGGCTCCCCCCCCGCAGAGTAACCGACCCCCCCGGTCAGGTACCGCAGCAGTGCCCCCCCTGGGGTGTGACCGGGCAGTGGGGCTGGGCTCCCCCCTGCAGAGTAACCCACCCCCCCCGGTCGGGTACCGCAGTGCCCCCCGGGGTGTGACCGGGCAGTGGGGCTGGGCTCCCCCCCCAGTCGGGTACCGCAGTGCCCCCCCCCGGGTGACCGGGCAGTGGGGCTGAGCTCCCCCCTGCAGCGTAACCCACCCACCCCCGGTCGGGTACCGCAGTGCCCCCCGGGGTGTGACTGGGCAGGGGGGCTGGGCTCCCCCCGGTCGGGTAACGTGGTGCCATGGTACCCAGGGCGTGACCGGGCAGTCGGGCTGGGCTCCCCTGGTCAGGTACTGCGGTGCCTCCTGTGGTGTGACTGGGCAGTGGGGCTGGGCCTCCCCCCCCGTCGGGTAACGTGGTGCCATGGCACCCCATGGGGCATGGCCAGGCAGTGGGGCTGGGCCTCCCCCCCCGTTGGGTAACGTGGTGCCATGGCACCCCATGGGGCGTGGCCAGGCAGTGGGGCTGGGCTCCCCCTCCCCACAGAGTAACCCCCCCAGTCGGGTACTGTGGTGCCCCCCGGGGCGTGGCCAGGCAGGGGGGCTGGGCTCTTCCCTGGTCAGGTAATGCAGTGCCCCCTGGGTTGGGACTGGGCAGTGGGGCTGGGCCTCCCCCCCCGTCGGGTAACGTGGTGCCATGGCACCCCATGGGGCGTGGCCAGGCAGTGGGGCTGGGCTCCCCCTCCCCGCAGAGTAACCCCCCCAGTCGGGTACTGTGGTGCCCCCCGGGGCGTGGCCAGGCAGGGGGGCTGGGCTCTTCCCTGGTCAGGTAATGCAGTGCCCCCTGGGTTGGGACTGGGCAGTGGGGCTGGGCTCTCCCCAGGCAGCACTGAGCCCAGCTTGTACCCCACCCTGGGGTTAGAGCACAGCCCCTTTGCCCCCTAGCTGAGCCAGACACCAGCCTAGGGAGACCTGATGAGAGGAAGAAAATATTGACACACACGGAGGGGGGCAACTGCTGGCAGAGCACAACCCCCCACCCAAACAAACGCAGTGCGAAATATTAGGACAAACTGCGTCCTGACCTAACATCGCTCAGGACATGGGCCAAACACCTAACTATGGGGATAGTCGGACCCTACACAAGCTTGGAACCAGGCTGAGGCCCTGTGCCCCTCCCCAGAGCCATCCCATGCAGGGCTCAGCCACCCTGCCCCCATCTTGCTGCTGCCCAGAGTGGGGTGGGGCCCGGACCTGTGACTGTGCCTGGGGACAACAGAGGAAAGCTGCGGGGCGGGTTACAGAGAGTAACGGGGAGCATCACTGGAGGATGATTACTAGCACTCATCCTCACTGCTCACCTGCCCGTGCCCAGGACTCCTGCCCGTTGCTCTGTCTGCCCTGGCCCACTCACACCGCTGGGCTTGGGGGCCCTGTGGTGGGTAACCCCCATTCATTGCTCCTTCCCCTTCACTCCGTTGCTATTCTTCGTCCATCCCTCTGTGACTAAACAGTGCCCTGCCCCATGCCATTGCACGCGGCAGAGTCGCTGCATTCACCCCAGGGGCTGGAACAGGAGTTTCCCGGCCGCATTCCTGCATGCGCCTTTTCTTGGCTGGAGCTGGCTGCAGCACGAACTCACTCAGGCCGAGCAGGGCAGGCTGCAGCGTGCGAGCACCACCCAGCAGCGGCCGGCCTGGCCCACCGGCTCCTCTGCACAGACCACATGGGCAACGGGTGCATCCAGCTCAGTTTATTAAACCCAAGGAAAGCCCTTCAGTTCACAGTGGTGGGTGTAGAAAAGTCGCTCAACAGATGCCGCCTGCCCTCCCTTCCCATGGGGCCAGCAGGGCCCAGGGCAGAACATGCTCTGCCCCTCACTGTGCTCAAGGCCAGACTCCCACCCAGGGAGACGGCTTAGGGGGAACCAAACTCCCGCTACAAGAGACGGGGGCTGGTCAGCAAGTGGAGGAAAGGGGGAGGGAGTCCTGGGGAAAAGAGCCTCCTGTGACTGGGGAGCCACAGCCTCGGGGGGCAGAGGAGACCGGGGGTAGCTGGAGCCAGAGGACATGCCCATGCTGGGAAGGGAGATGCTACTAGGGGCAGGCTAGGAACCGTCACAATGAACCGTGGCCCAGGAGGGCCGGGGATCAGCCTGGGCTCCACTACCAGCCACCGCAGGGAGCCAGCCCTGAACCCCGGCTGGAGGAGGACGGGTACCCAGGGAAGCCAGCAGGTGCCACCCCAACCCCGACACCAAGGAGCTTGTGAGCCCCCGAGTCAGGGAAGGGGATAGGGCACCCCTTAGGGGCAGTGCACCCCACATCACTCCCTCCCCACAGCATATGCAGGCTGATCTGCCCCTGGAATGATACAAGTATGACCCATTCTGAGCCTCAACCAGCCAGCTGGCATGGCCCTGCTCGCTGCCCAGCCCCAGCCCCCTAGTCAGCGGGAGGCCTTGCTCAGCGCAGTCCCTGTCACATGCTGGGGAGAAGGAGCTGGGTCCGTCCGCTAACCAGGGCTGGAGCACAGGGGTTCCTGCCACAGCTGGCACTGCTCAGGCAGGGGGTCCTAGTACCTGCCGAGCACCGTGGCCAGCAGTGCCATCCGGATGTACATGCCGTTCTCAGCCTGGCGGAAGTAGGCTGCCCGGGGGTCCGAGTCCACCTCCACACTAGGGAGCAAGGGGAGAGTCACTGCTAGGCACTGGGGAGCCCCCCGTCAGAGGCAAGGGACCCCGGAGCCACAGTCCCCAGCCCAGTGCCCCTCACCTGATCTCATTGACGCGAGGCAGCGGGTGCATGACCACCATCCTCTTCTTAGCTCTGGTCATGATGTGTGGGGTGAGGATGAACTGCCCGAAGCACTGGCCAGGGGGGAAGGCTGTTAGCATCCCAAGGATGGGCAGGACCACGGGCATCACTGCTCCCGGGACCCGCCAGCTGGTCACCCCACTGGCCCCAGGGGCCTTGCCACGCCCCCCCCCACCTGGTCACCCCACTGGCCCTGGGATCCAGGTGCCACACCCTCCCCCCGGCCTGGTCACCCCACTGCCCCCAGGGTCCATGGGCCTTGCCATGCCCCCCCACCTGGTCACCCCCCACCCAGTCACCCCGTTCCATCCTTTGCAATCCCCTGGGCAGCAGTGAAGGGGCCTAGAGGCACAGCAAGGCTCCCACACTCAAGCCCCTGCCCAGGGCCAGAGCAGCCCCAAGATGCAGCTTGCAGGCCCCGTGGGGCAGCACCGACACTCACCGCCTCGTACTCCTGCACGGAGTCGAATCGCTCCTTCTGGATGCGGGTGACGTACAGCACGTCCGTGTCGGGGAGAGCCTCCTCGAGGCTGTCGAACTCCTCCTGGGGAGGGCAGAGTTAGAGCGGGGCAGGGGCACCGTGGGGGCAAGGGGCACCGTGGGGGCGGGAGGGCAGAGAGTTAGAGCGGGGCAGGGGCACCGTGGGGGCGGGCTCACCTGCTTGATGCCCTTGGAGGCGACGAAATGGATGATGTCGGCGGGCATGCAGAGGTCGCGGGGCGTGACGTAGCGCAGGCTGACACGATACTGCGTCAGGAGACAGGCCAGCGAGTGCACCGTGCGCCCGTGCTTCAGGTCCCCCACCATGGTGATCTAGGGAGAGACAGCCACACCCTGGAGCCAGTCAGCAGGGGGCAGCGCTCGCATGGCTGCACGGGACTCCTGGGGGGGGTCAGAGCCGAGACCCAGCGCAGCAAACCCCCCCTCACTCCCCCCCACAGAGGCCTGGGGCCCGGCCCCCTTACCGTCATGCCGTTAACGGTGCCGAGTTCTTCACGGACGGTGAAGATGTCCAGCAGGGCCTGCGTGGGGTGCTCCCCGACGCCATCCCCGGCATTGATCACCGGCTTCCGGCAGCGCTTGGCAGCCAGCTGCAACGAGACGTGGGCTGGGCGGGGGGCGGCGGAGATCGCTGCCGTAGCCCATCCCCCATAGTGCCCCTGATCCACGGGGCCCAGCACAGCCGCAACCTGCCCACCTCCGCCCCTGATCCACGGGGCCCAGCACAGCCACAGCCCCTGCCTCCCTCCGCCCCTGATCCACGGGGCCCAGCACGGCCACAGCCCACCCCCTGCCCCCAGATCCACAGAGCCGAGCGCGGCCGCAGCCTGCCCACCCCCGCCCCTGATCCACGGGGCCCAGCACGGCCGCAACCTGCCCACCCCCTGCCCCCAGATCCACAGAGCCGAGCGCGGCCACAGCCCCTGCCTCCCTCCGCCCCTGATCCACGGGGCCCGGCACGGCCGCAACCTGCCCACCCCCGCCCCTGATCCACGGGGCCCAGCACGGCCGCAACCTGCCCACCCCCGCCCCTGATCCACGGGGCCCAGCACGGCCGCAACCTGCCCACCCCCTGCCCCCAGATCCACAGAGCCGAGTGCGGCCGCAGCCCCTGCCCACCCCCGCCCCTGATCCAAGGGGCCCAACACAGCCACAGCCTGCCCACCCCCGCCCCTGATCCACGGGGCCCAGCACGGCCGCAACCTGCCCACCCCCGCCCCTGATCCACGGGGCCCAGCACGGCCGCAGCCTGCCCACCCCCGCCCCTGATCCACGGGGCCCAGCACGGCCACAGCCCCTGCCTCCCTCCGCCCCTGATCCATGGGGCCCAGCACGGCCACAGCCCCTGCCTCCCTCCGCCCCTGATCCACAGGGCCCAGCACGGCCACAACCTGCCCACCCCCGCCCCTGATCCACGGGGCCCAGCACGGCCGCAGCCTGCCCACCCCCGCCCCTGATCCACGGGGCCCAGCACGGCCACAGCCCCTGCCTCCCTCCGCCCCTGATCCACGGGGCCCAGCACGGCCACAGCCCCTGCCTCTCTCCGCCCCTGATCCACGGGGCCCAGCACGGCCACAGCCCCTGCCTCCCTCCGCCCCTGATCCACGGGGCCCAGCACGGCCGCAGCCCCTGCCTCCCTCCGCCCCTGATCCACGGGGCCCAGCACGGCCGCAACCTGCCCACCCCCTGCCCCCAGATCCACAGAGCCGAGCGCAGCCACAGCCCCTGCCTCCCTCCGCCCCTGATCCACGGGGCCCAGCACGGCCGCAACCTGCCCACCCCCTGCCCCCAGATCCACAGAGCCGAGCGCGGCCGCAGCCTGCCCACCCCCGCCCCTGATCCACGGGGCCCAGCACGGCCGCAACCTGCCCACCCCCTGCCCCCAGATCCACAGAGCCGAGCGCGGCCGCAGCCTGCCCACCCCCGCCCCTGGATCCACGGGGCCCAGCACGGCCACAGCCTGCCCACCCCCGCCCCTGATCCACGGGGCCCAGCACGGCCACAGCCCCTGCCTCCCTCCGCCCCTGATCCACGGGGCCCAGCACGGCCGCAGCCCCTGCCTCCCTCCGCCCCTGATCCACGGGGCCCAGCACGGCCGCAGCCCCTGCCTCCCTCCGCCCCTGATCCACGGGGCCCAGCACGGCCACAGCCCCTGCCTCCCTCCGCCCCTGATCCACGGGGCCCAGCACGGCCACAGCCCCTGCCTCCCTCCGCCCCTGATCCACGGGGCCCAGCACAGCCGCAGCCTGCCCACCCCCTGCCCCCAGATCCACAGAGCCGAGCGCGGCCACAGCCCCTGCCTCCCTCCGCCCCTGATCCACGGGGCCCAGCACGGCCGCAGCCTGCCCACCCCCGCCCCTGATCCACGGGGCCCAGCACGGCCACAGCCTGCCCACCCCCGCCCCTGATCCACGGGGCCCAGCACGGCCGCAGCCCCTGCCTCCCTCCGCCCCTGATCCACGGGGCCCAGCACAGCCACAGCCTGCCATCCCCCGCCCCTGATCCACGGGGCCCAGCACGGCCACAGCCCCTGCTTCCCTCCGCCCCTGATCCACGGGGCCCAGCACGGCCACAGCCCCTGCCTCCCTCCGCCCCTGATCCACGGGGCCCAGCACAGCCACAGCCCCTCCCTCCCCCGGCCCCTGATCCACGGGGCCCAGCACGGCCACAGCCTGCCCACCCCCGCCCCTGATCCACGGGGCCCAGCACGGCCACAGCCTGCCCACCCCCGCCCCTGATCCACGGGGCCCAGCGCGGCCACAACCTGCCCACCCCCGCCCCTGATCCACGGGGCCCAGCGCGGCCACAGCCTGCCCACCCCGGCCCCTGATCCACGGGGCCCAGCGCGGCCACAGCCTGCCCACCCCCGCCCCTGATCCACGGGGCCCAGCACAGCCACAACCTGCCCACCCCCACCCCTGATCCACGGGGCCCAGCACAGCCACAACCTGCCCACCCCCGCCCCTGATCCACGGGGCCCAGCACAGCCGCAGCCTGCCCACCCCCGCCCCTGATCCACAGGGCCCAGCACAACCACAGCCCCTCCCTCCCTCCGCCACTGATCCACGGGGCCCAGCGCGGCCGCAGCCCCTGCCCGTCCCCGATCCACAGGGCCAAGCACAGCCACAGCCCCTCCCTCCCTCCGCCACTGATCCACGGGGCCCAGCGCGGCCGCAGCCCCTGCCCGTCCCCGATCCACTGGGTCAAGCACAGCCACAGCCCCTCCCTCCCTCCGCCACTGATCCACGGGGCCCAGCGCGGCCGCAGCCCCTGCCCGTCCCCGATCCACAGGGTCAAGCACAGCCACAGCCCCTCCCTCCCTCCGCCACTGATCCACGGGGCCCAGCGCGGCCGCAGCCCCTGCCCGTCCCCGATCCACAGGGCCAAGCACAGCCACAGCCCCTCCCTCCCTCCGCCACTGATCCACGGGGCCCAGCGCGGCCGCAGCCCCTGCCCGTCCCCGATCCACAGGGCCAAGCACAGCCACAGCCCCTCCCTCCCTCCACCACTGATCCACGGGGCCCAGCGCGGCCGCAGCCCCTGCCCGTCCCCGATCCACAGGGCCAAGCACAGCCACAGCCCCTCCCTCCCCCCGCCACTGATCCACGGGGCCCAGCGCGGCCGCAGCCCCTGCCCGTCCCCGATCCACAGGGCCAAGCACAGCCACAGCCCCTCCCTCCCTCCGCCACTGATCCACGGGGCCCAGCGCGGCCGCAGCCCCTGCCCGTCCCCGATCCACAGGGCCAAGCACAGCCACAGCCCCTCCCTCCCTCCGCCACTGATCCACGGGGCCCAGCGCGGCCGCAGCCCCTGCCCGTCCCCGATCCACAGGGCCAAGCACAGCCACAGCCCCTCCCTCCCTCCGCCACTGATCCACGGGGCCCAGCGCGGCCGCAGCCCCTGCCCGTCCCTGATCCACAGGGCCAAGCACAGCCACAGCCCCTCCCCCCATGCCTGGGTAGTCCATCTCCCTCCCACCCTATGGGACTCAGCGGGGGTGAGGGGGTGAGCTCATGCCCAGCCACAACCCTTCCCCCCCACTACCTCCCTTGGTGGCTCCTGCTTCCCTAGGGGATGGGGGTTGGCCTGGCCCCTGGGGCCCCTCACCTCCACAGCCCCCGGCTGGGGGTGGCGCAGCACCAGCACGTCCGCGTAGCAGCACATGGTCTGTACCGAGTCGGCCAGGGACTCGCCCTTCTGGGCCGAGGATGTGGACTCGCAGAAGGCCAGGACGGACCCCCCCAGGCGGTACATGGCCGCTGCGAAGGAGCTGCTGGTCCTGGTGCTCACCTCGTAGAACATGGAGGCCATGACCTTCCCCTGCAGGGGAGGGGAGACTGTGAGCATGGCGAGGCCCCGATCCCCCCCTCCCTCTCCACGGCAGGGCCCCAATCCCTCCTCATCCCCCTCCACGGCAGGGCTCCAAGCCCCCCCAGCCCCTTCCACGGCAGGGCCCCGATCCCCCAGCTCCCCCGCAGGAAGGTCCCAATCCTCCACCCCAGCCCCTCTCATGGCAGGGCCCCAATCACAACTTCCCCCACAGCACCCGCCCTGATCTGGCCCCACAGTGAGGAAAGGATCCACTTTTCCAGCCCTGGCCAGATCCCTCCCCCCACAGTGCCCGGCCGGCCTGGCTCACCTTGAGGATGTCCAGGCTCCGCTCCTTCTGCACCAGCATGCGCAGGTTGTGCGCCACGTTGAAGAGGTGGGACATCTGGAACGATACAGCGTTCAGCCAGGGGCCACATGCATTCCCCACCCCAGGCCCTCCCTGGCTCGGCTTCCTCCCCCAGCCTGTACTCCCTGGGGAGAGCCCCCAGCCGCCCCTCCCTGCACAGTACCTGCTCCTTGGTGAACTGCTTGACGGAGAGGACATGCTGCCCGACAAGGGGGTGCAGCAGGGGGGAGGTCTGCGGGTGGGGCGCGCTCGGGGGCGACGTCTGTCTGGGCAGCAGCCCCAGCGGGTAAAAGCAGCTGTCTTGGGTCACAGCCAGATCTACAGCACCAAGCGCAGGCATCAGCGAGCATCGGGGCCATGGGGCAGGAAGGAGACATCCCATCAGCCGCGTGGCAGGAGGGGAGGCTCAGCCCCCTACCCCTGCCCCATTTCACAGGCCGGCGCTCACACCTACCCCCCCACCCCAGCGCATGGCCCGCAACTCCCACCTGCCCAGCTCCTGGGGCCAAGCCAGGGGGAGGGGGGGGCAGGCCAGTGGCGAGCTCCATGCACAGCCTCTGATGGGACAGTCACTAACCATCCTGCAGCCTGGTGTGGGGCAGGGGGCCTTGCGACCCCCGGAAGCACATTCCTGGGGATGGCAACAGCTGCCCTTGCCCCCAGAGAGCAGCACCTGGCAAACCACGCAGGCCCCTGCGCAGATGGTTCAGACCATCTCTCCCTGGCCCTAGGGGCCCCAGCCTGGCACCACCTCCCTGGACCTCGGTCCCCAGACCCCACGTGGGACAAGACAAACCTGGCTCAGTGGCTTTCTTGGTGGCCTTTTCTCTCACGTCCTCGGCTGGCAACAGGCGTGTGGGAACACACAACAAGATTAGACATGGCGGCTGCGAGCACTGCACCACCTGGCCCCTGGGGAGGCTCCCAGGCACCCTGGGGCCCCACTCTTCTCTAGGCAGCGGGAGGGGGATAGGATGGGATGGGCGCCCTGGAGACGCTGAAGCCTGCATGCTCTGGCCCAGCTGGCTCCATGCGGGTACACAGTGCTGGGGGAGGGAGGGGGGCACCTAACAGAACAGAACCAGGAAGAGCCCAGCCTGCCCGGGGAGGAGAGCTGGGGGCTGGCCCCACACCCAGCAGGACACCTGCACAGGGGGCCGGCATGGGAGCAGAGCGCTGGCACAGGGCTGAGCAACCCCCCTCGCAGCCCGGGGGAGGAGACCTGAGCAACCCCCCTCGCTGCCCGGGGGAGGAGACCTGGGGGGCTGGCCCACACCCAGCAGGACACCGCAAGGGGGTCAGCACGGGAGCCGAGCGCTGGCACAGGGCTGAGCGACCCCCCTCGCTGCCCCCGGGGGAGGAGACCTGGGGGGCTGGCCCCACACCCAGCAGGACACCCGCACAGGGGGCCAGCCCGGGGCAGGAGCGCTGGCACAGGGCTGAGCGACCTCCCTCGCAGCCCGGGGGAGGAGACCTGGGGGACTGGCCCCACACCCCAGCAGGACACCCGCACAGGGGGTCCAGCACGGGAGCAGAGCGCTGGCACAGGGTCTGAGCGACCCCCCTCGCTGCCCGGGGGAGGAGACTGGGGGACTGGCCCCATACCCAGCAGGACACCCGCACAGGGGGTCAGCACGGGAGCAGAGCGCTGGCACAGGGCTGAGCGACCTCCCTTGCAGCCCGGGGGAGGAGACCTGGGGGACTGGCCCCATACCCAGCAGGACACCCGCACAGGGGGTCAGCACGGGAGCAGAGCGCTGGCACAGGGCTGAGCGACCCCCCTCGCTGCCCGGGGGAGGAGACCTGGGGGGCTGGCTCCACACCCAGCAGGACACCCGCACAGGGGGCCGGCACGGGAGCAGAGCGCTGGCACAGGGCTGAGCGACCCCCCTCGCTGCCCGGGGGAGGAGACCTGGGGGGCTGGCCCCACACCCAGCAGGACACCCGCACAGGGGGCCAGCCCGGGAGCAGAGCGCTGGCACAGGGCTGAGCGACCCCCCTCGCTGCCCGGGGGAGGAGACCTGGGGGGCTGGCCCCACACCCAGCAGGACACCCGCACAGGGGGCCAGCCCGGGAGCAGAGCGCTGGCACAGGGCTGAGCGACCTCCCTCGCAGCCCGGGGGAGGAGACCTGGGGGACTGGCCCCACACCCAGCAGGACACCCGCACAGGGGGTCAGCACGGGAGCAGAGCGCTGGCACAGGGCTGAGCGACCTCCCTCGCAGCCCGGGGGAGGAGACCTGGGGGACTGGCCCCATACCCAGCAGGACACCCGCACAGGGGGTCAGCACGGGAGCAGAGCGCTGGCACAGGGCTGAGCGACCCCCCTCGCTGCCCGGGGGAGGAGACCTGGGGGACTGGCCCCATACCCAGCAGGACACCCGCACAGGGGGTCAGCACGGGAGCAGAGCGCTGGCACAGGGCTGAGCGACCCCCCTCGCTGCCCGGGGGAGGAGACCTGGGGGGCTGGCCCCACACCCAGCAGGACACCCGCACAGGGGGCCAGCCCGGGAGCAGAGCGCTGGCACAGGGCTGAGCGACCCCCCTCGCTGCCCGGGGGAGGAGACCTGGGGGGCTGGCCCCACACCCAGCAGGACACCCGCACAGGGGGTCAGCACGGGAGCAGAGCGCTGGCACAGGGCTGAGCGACCTCCCTCGCAGCCCGGGGGAGGAGACCTGGGGGACTGGCCCCATACCCAGCAGGACACCCGCACAGGGGGTCAGCACGGGAGCAGAGCGCTGGCACAGGGCTGAGCGACCTCCCTCGCAGCCCGGGGGAGGAGACCTGGGGGACTGGCCCCATACCCAGCAGGACACCCGCACAGGGGGCCGGCACGGGAGCAGAGCGCTGGCACAGGGCTGAGCGACCCCCCTCGCTGCCCGGGGGAGGAGACCTGGGGGGCTGGCCCCACACCCAGCAGGACACTTGCACAGGGGGCCGGCACGGGAGCAGAGCGCTGGCAAGGGGCTGAGTGACCCCCCTCGCTGCCCAGAGAGGGGAGTCCAGGAGGTGCTGGGGGCAGAGCTCAGTCAGAGACATAGGCACAACAAACTGCCCCATCTCTGCCACCTCCCCCGGGTCACCAGTGGGGAGGCCTGGATCCCGTGGGAGGCAGGAATGGGAGTTTCAGTATGAGCAGGTGGCACTGGGGGGCGCTGAAGCTCTGAGACACCCACCCCCCCTCCAGCTGGTGCCCATCCCCCCTCCCAAGGACACCCTGGGGCTGGGGTGGGGGGCGACACACACTCATTGGCTGCTGCTCAGGTCACTCCGGGAAGGCCCCGCCCCAGCGCATTCCATGTGGCTCCAGGGGAGGGGCTGGGATGAGCCCCCAGCTGAATTTGCACAGGGGCCTCAACCTTGTCTCCAGCCAGAGCCCTGGGGCCAGGGAAGCGCCTGGCCCCGCTGCTCCAGCCCCACGTGCCTCACCTGGCAGGCCGGGGTCTGAGGCCCGGTGGATGCGGGGCGGCAGGTGGAAGCGCCCGTCTCCCACGGGCCCTGCTCGCCGGGGGCTGGATGCTCGGCTACGCAGGGTCTCGCTCTGCACTGTGTGCCGGGGGCGCTCGGGGGTCTGCAATGCCATGGGATGGTGAGGGGTCAGCACTGCTGGCACTGGGCATAGGAAATGCCCCCCGGCACCGCCCCACCTGTCCCACCAGCCCCCAGCAGCGCCCCCCCGCCTGTCCCACCAGCCCCCCCCCCACACACACACACCTCCCCCCGCACTGCCAGACCACCTAATCCCACATGCTGCTTCCTCCCAGCACCCTGGCCATTCCATCCCCCCACTCCAGGCCCACGCCCGTCATCATGCAGACAGGATCAGGGCACCAGCAGGCTCCTCCCCCACACAGGGAGATGTGTGACAGCCCCCCCATCTCCCCTCCCCTAGCCCCCCCCACCTCCCCCCCCTACCTTCAGAGTCTCCTTGGCTGGGGCAGGAGGCAGCACAGTCACTGCCCCTGTGGGCCATTTCCTCACGTCCTGGCCGTAGCCAGGGGGCACCAGCACCTGCAGGACACAGACACTAAGTGGGGAGAGAGCCGAGACCCGGGCTGAGATGTGGGGGAGGTCTTGGGGGACTCGCCCCCCCCAGCAGCACAGCCCAGTGTCTCAGGTCACCCCCGAGGCGCCCCCCCGCAGCCCTTACCTGCCCATCGATGTAGGCAACCTCCCCACGCAGGATCACCCTCCGCACCGTCCCCTTCACCTTCATGCCCTCAAACGGCGTCCACTGGCACTTGCTGAAGGCCATGTGGCTGGGGACGATCCACTCGTGCTCCAGGTCCACCTGGCCAGGGGGCAGAGCCGAGTCAGGCTGGGGTTGGGAGCAGGCCCAGGGACACTGGGTGGCACATCAGGGTTGGGTCTGGCCTCTGGCTTGTAGCTCGTTGGGGTGAGGCTGGTCCCAGGGAGGGAAGCACATTGGGGACAGGCCTAGGAGAGCAGGTGGTGGGGCAGGGCCCGAGAGGGCAACAGGGTGGGGGCCAAGCAGGCAGCGGAGCTGGGCTCTCATGTCTGGCAGCTGTTCAGGGTGGGGCTGGGCCCAGGGTGGGCAGGCAGCACATTGGGGCCAGGCCCAGGAGGGCAGATGGGGCAGGGCAGGTGGCAGCGCAGGGCGCAGCAGCGCCGGGCCAGGCCCAGGCTCCAGCTGGGTGCTCATGTCTGGCAGCCGTTTGGCAGGGCCCAGCCATTGCTTCTCAGCTCCACAAGAGCCCAGGCCAACACCGTTCCCATGGGGCGCAACCCCCCATTGGGCGCGCGCGCACACACACACACACCTCGATGTAGGTGTCGTCCTGCGCGGGCAGGGAGAAGATCTTGCGAGGGTTCTCGTAGAGGCGCTTGACCACATCCTCGATGGCGAGGCGCCCCTCGGAGACGGCCGTCAGCAGCAAGGGCAGCATGGTCTCCAGGCCGGGGTAGCCCGGGGGTGGCTCCTTCCCTTGCTTCTCCTCCATTGTGTGGGGAGCTATGGGCACAGAGGAGGTGCTCAGGGGGCCCTGTCCCTCCTCCCCCCCAGGGAGGGCTCCATGAGGTGAGACTGAGGGACCCAGGGCAAGCCCCACGCCCTCACTGCACACGTGAACCCTCTGCAAGGCCAGTGCCCCCCAGTGCCCGGCCTGGAGCAAGAGGCCAGCCAGGCCTCTGCCCAGCCCTCCACCAGCTCCGTCAGCATCAGCTGGGAGGGACCAACACTCACTTGGTATTGGCCCAAGGTGCCGGATCCCATTACCCACCCCTCAAACGGGAACAGGCCCCATGTCCCATTCCTCGCCCCTCCCCACCCGCCCCCATCCAGCCAGTCCCTGTCCTGGGGCCAGATGGGAGCCAGTGCCCCAGAGCGGGGACAGGCCCTGTGTCCCATTCCCCACCCCCAAGCCAGTCCCCTGCCCTGGGGCAGGATGGGAGGCAGCGCCCCCTAGCAGGCAAAGGCCCCATGTCCCAATCCCTGCCCCAACCAATGCCTGTCTTGGAGCCGGGGATAGGCCCTAGATCCCAGGTCCCACGGGTGCCAGGACACTCCAGCTGGTGCCCCGGCGCTCTAGAACGGACCCCCTCACCGTGGTCTGTGGCGAAGCAGTCGATGGTGTCCATGTTCTCCCACAGCGCCTCCAGGTCCTCGCGGGTGCCCAGCATGGGCCGTACCTGCGCGCGCCCCTCCCCAATGCGTCCAATGTCGTCCTGGCACAGGAAGAGGTGGTGCGGCGCCACCTCACACGTCACCTGGATGCCCTTCTGCTTGGCGGCCTTGATGATCAGGATCTGCAGGCCCAGGCTGAGGGTGAGACACTGTTCCCCATCCCAACCCTCCCATCCCAGATCCCCCTCCCTCATCCTCCCTGCAGCCAAGTTGGGCATTTTCTTAGTGTTCTGCATGAACACGGTGCATGCCTCAGTTCCCGTGTGCTGCATGTGTGTCCTGAAGCGGTGGGAGGGAGGGGTTGCAGAGGACCAGGTGTGACCTTGCCTAGCAGCTGGGACTCCACACACAGCCTGGGGACCCAGTGACTGGTGACCCAGGGCAGCTTGGGAGCCAGGTGGTTCTGGCCAGTGGGAGAACAATGGGCTGAGGAGAGAGGGGCCAGGGACCTGCCCAGCCGGTCTGGGGGGGAGTGGGGGGAGAGAGAGAGACACAAAAGACACTCAGGCCGTCAGGGTGTTTGCCTGGGAGGGAAGACAAAGGACAGGGGAGGGGATATAGTGGACTCAGCTGGCAGGAGGGGAGAGCAGCCAGAGCCCCCTGGATGCAGGAAAGACCTGGATGTTCTGGGCTGACACTGGCCAGGCCTGAGAACTGCCTGGACTGGGCTCCTGTGTTACCCTGGCTGAGAGTCCCTGCAGGCGGGGGCAGGACACATTGCTCCCTTGGGAGGGGGCTCCCTGAGGGGGCCCAGGGCAGAGCCAGGTGTGCTGGGGGCTCAGAGGTACGGTCCCAGGAGGTGCAGGGCCTGAGGGTCTACCCTAGGCAAGAGGAAGGCTGTCACGCTGGGGGTTACTCCCGGGGCCACACGGAGCCTAGAGAAAGCACAAGTCCTGTGAGTCCGTGACACCCCCCCACCCCACAGGGCCCAGGCCGAGGGGAGAAGCCGCCCCCCATGGCCTAGGCGCGCTGTGTTTCACTCAGCGTTTGTCATTCCCACATTAACACACACAAGATTTCGGGGGTTCCCAGTGGGGCCCAGCATCTCTGCAGCGAGCTGGGAGCCGCTAGGTAACCCGCCTAGCCAGTGCCAGAGCTCTCGGAGGCTTTCCCCAGGCCGGGCTACACAAGGACACTGGGTCGGTTTAACTCTGTCACCAGGGGTGGAAATACCACCCAACCCCAGCCCCGGCGTGCTGTCAAGTCCCTGCAGCCGCTGGGGTGGACTGCCAAGCCTGTGGCGGGCGCCGGCACAGGAACGCGGCAGGTACACAGCCAGGGCTTTGCAGGGCAGACGAGGAGCCATGGGGCAGGTTGGGGGCGGGGGTGTTTCTGGGAGCTCACAAAAGCCAATTCACACCAAGGTTCATTGTGCTGCTAAGACCTACCTCTGCCCAACCGGGCCTTTTCCTAGAACCTCTCCTGGCCCCCCAGCAACCTCGACCCCCCACGCACCCCCCAGCCCCAAGGACGACACTGCCTCCAGCCCTGCCTACAGACAGACAGCCGCAGCTCCTCCAGCCCAGAGCCAGGTCACCCCACCTCCTCCTTGCGTGCCACATGGCAGATGTGCACGGGGCGCTGGTACAGCTGGGCCACCATGAGAATCGCCGCCACCGTCTGCTTCTCCGCGTGCGCCACGATAGGCAGGTGCCTCGGCCACTGCTCGAAGTGCTGGGAGGAGAGAGCAGTGCTGGGGGGAACCGACAGCTGTACCGGGGATGGGGACGGGGACGGGAACAGGACAGACTGGCGGGGCATGGGGGGGATGGTTTGAGGGGGCAGAGCACAGCATGTGGGGGAGGCAGGACAGACTGGCGGGGCATGGGGGGGCTTTGAAGGGGCAGAGCACAGAATGTGGGCAAGGGGTGGGGGAAGGACAGTACAGATGGGACAGCGGTGCTGGAGGAGGGTGGGGGGCAGAGCACAGGATATGTGGGGGACAGGACAGACGGAGAGCGGTGCTGGAGGAGGGTGGGGGGCAGAGCACAGGATATGTGGAGGACAGGACAGGCGGACAGCGGTGCTGGAGGAGGATCGGGGGCAGAGCACGGGACATGGGGGCGGGGAGGGGAGACAGGACAGACTGAAGGGGCACTGGTGGGGAAGGTTTGCGGGGGCAGAGCACAGCACATGGGGACAGGACAGACGGACAGCGGCTGCAATGCAGGCTGGGGGAGGAGGGCATTCCCGCTGCAGATGCAGAGGGCAGGCTGGGCCCTCAGCCCCCAGTGGGCGCTGTGCTGCTGGCACCAGGAATGGGGCTGGACCCCCCAGCCCTTCCTGCAGGACCCACCTCCATCCACAGTGAGACGTTGTCTATCTTGAGCTCAGAGAAGGTGTCGTTCAGGTACATCTTGAGCCCGGCGGCTGTGCCAGCCACGGGGCCCAGGGAGCCGGCGTTGTCCGATGCGGCCCCCAGGTACAGGGCGAAGTCACAGCGCGCGCCCGCCTCCGCCAGCTGCAGGGAGACAGGCTCAGACAGGCTCACAATGGGGTGCCAAGCTGGGCCTGGGCCAGCGTGTGGATTGGCCCCCCAAGCCTGCAGCCCCCCTCACAGGGCCCCCCAGCACAGGCACCATCCCCAGATCCTCCAGCAGCTGCAGGGCCCACACTGCCCATACAACATTCCCCAGGGGGCTGAGGCCAGCCTGGAGCAATGCCTGGCCCTGCCAGCTCTGTGCCCAGGAGTGTCTCTGAGTGGCACCTGCCAGGGCAGGGAGGGTGCGTGGGCTGGGGGGACTCTGTGTGGCACCTCAGGGGACTGGCCGGGGGGGTCTCTTCATGGCAGCTCAGGGGGCCTGAGGGGGCTGTCAAGGGAAGGTCTCTGCACAGCAGCTCGGGGAAGGGGGGGACAGGGGCATTCACCTTCTGCACCACGGCAAAGGAGCTGGCATCAACAACGGCAGGGTGGGTGTTGGGCATGGCACACACCATGGTGATGCCCCCCGCCAGGGCGGCCGCTGTGCCCGAGGCGAAGTCCTCCTTGTGGGTGCCGCCCGGTTCCCGCATGTGCACGTGCACGTCGATCAGCCCTGGGAGGGGAGAGGGGTCAGAGCAGGGGCCGCTGGCCTCAGGACTCGACGGGGGCAGGCCCAGGGGGCAGCGTGAAGCCGGACAGTCTTGCTTCTCGCGGCTTTGTCCGCTGGCCGGTATGGTCGCCCCCTCGCATACACCGTATGTTGGGGGTCATGCCAGAGGGGAGGGGAGTTTCACGCCATCCTGCAAGTACCAGAATGCCGGGTGCCTTAGTACCACCCTAGGGAACGGTGCCCGTGGGCAGCCCGAGCCCAGCCGGCTTTGAGCCTCCACTCCATGGCGCAGGGATGCGGTGGGGATCCCAGGGGGCCGAGCAGCGCATGGGGCTCCATGGCAACACCAGTCAGGCCACGCAGCTGCACCCCAGGGCAGGACGGGCCCGAATCTGGCGGAGTCGACAGGTGGGGCCCAGGTCACGACCCACAGGGCACGCTCCAGGCCAGGGACTGACTCTGACTGGGGGGGGCGCAGACACCTCCCCACCCCAGCCAGATTTACCTTGGGCTCCCTGTGGTAGGGGGGCAGGGAAAGGACCACACACACATGCTCCTGCCCCTCCCCACTGCTTCCCAGCCAGGGGAAGAGCCCCCAGCCGCCCCCTCCTCTTGCTGGGAGCCCCTAGTACCTGGCAGACGGATGAGCTTCTGGGAGGTCATGCAGTCCACATGCATCTTCAGCGGGGGGGCTGTCCCGATCTGGCCCAGGGCCTGCGGGGGAGGCAGTTCAGCTGGGGAGAGGGGAGACCCAGCCAAGGGGGGCAGGGACAGGTCAGCTAGCTCTGGAGCTAGGCTTCCCCCCGGCTGCCCTTTCCCCAGGGCCCAGAGCCCAACAGCCCCCTGGGGCCAGGACACACTCATCTGGACAATTGGTGCCTCTCCAGAGCCCCCACAACAGGCAGCCCCCCCCACCAGTGTTGTGCCCCCACCTGGCCAGCCCCCTTGCTCCCCCAACAGCCAGGCAGCCCCTCACCAGCAGCCATGGCTCCCCACCTGGCCAGTCCCTCCCCCACCTAGCCCGTCCCCCCACACCCTCTCCTCAGCTGGGCGGTTCCCTCGCACCCCCAACAGCCAGGCAGCCCCTCACCAGCAGCCATGGCTCCCCACCTGGCCAGTCCCTCCCCCACCTAGCCCGTCCCCCCACACCCTCTCCTCAGCTGGCCAGTCCCTCCCCCACCTAGCCTGTCCCCCCACACCCCTTCCCCAGCTGGCCAGTCCCCTCACACCCCCAACAGCCAGGCAGCCCCCCACCAGCAGCCATGGCTCCCCACCTGGCCAGTCCCTCCCCCACCTAGCCCGCCCCCCACACCCCCTCCCCAGCTGGCCAGCCGCCATGCCACCTCCACGAAGAGCTTGGTGCACTTGATGTCGATGATGAGGGGCACGGAGTAGTCCACGGCCAGGCGCCGGGTGCGGTAGCCCTTGGTGACGAAGGACGAGAGCCGGCGCCCTCCGGCGTTGCGCATGGAGAGGTTAATGACCAGCTCAAAGTGGTTCTCGGCCAAGTAGTCCATGATGCTGCGCTGCGTCTCCTTGGCCCCGGCCTCGCTGCCGTCCGCCTCCTCGAAGTGCCAGTCCACAGCCATCACCTGCCCGGCAGGAACCAGAGCCCCACTGCCGTGACCTGGGCATGAACTGGGGCAGGGGTGGCCCTGCTCCCGGGGCCCAGCACAGACTGGGGTTGGGAGGTTCCTCGCTCCAGGGACCCAGGGATGGATGGGGGCAGCAGAGGACGAGTGGCCCTGCTCCCAGGCCCCCGCACAGACTGGGGGCAGGGCAGGCGGTTTCTAGCTCCAAGGACCCAGGGATGGATGGCAGGGCAGAGGTGTGGCCAGGACCGGCGCTAGGAGTTTGAGCGCCCTAGGCGCATGGCCATTTTGCCGCCCCGCACGCTGGTCCCGCGGCTCCGCAGTCCTGCCTGCGGACGGACGGCTGCTCCCACGGCTCCGGTGGAGCTGCCACAGTCGTGCCTGCGAGAGGTCCACTGGAGCCGCGCGAGCAGCCAACCCTCCACAGGCACCACTGCGGCAGCCCCACCAGAGCAGCCTGCTGCCCCCTCCGGCAAAATGCCGCCCCCTAATAATGCTGGCACCCTAGGCGATTGCCTAAGGTGCCTAAATGCAAGCGCTGGCCCTGGGAGTGGCCCTGCTCCCGGGGCCCAGCACAGACTAGGGGCAGGGCGGGGCAGGGGGTTTCCTTGCTCCGGGGATGGATGGGGGTGTGGGGGGGGGCCGAGAAAGAGTGGCCCTGCTCCCGGGGCCCAGCACAGACTGGGGGCGGGGCGGGGCAGGGGGTTTCCTCACTCCGGGGCAGACCGGGAGACAAGGGAATGGTGACCCTGCTCCCAGGACCCAGCATGGAAGGGGTGTTACCCTGTGCTAGTAACCCAGGCACTGGCGGTGCAGCCCTCCCCACTCCCCCCAGAGCAGGGCAGGGCAGGGCAGCCCCCCACGGCCCGGTACCTGGACACCATGCTCGGAGTAGAAGTCGGCAGTGCCCAGGCTGGCATACAGCTTGTAGCCCAGGCTCTCCAGCGTGCGCACAGTAGGCAGCAGCTCGCTCTTGTTCTGCAACAGCCACCAGAGGGGTCAGAGCAGGCCAGGCCTGGGCAGCCCAGCACCCCCCTGCCCCAAGGCCCCTCCACCCGCATGGCCCCGCTGGACTGAGCTGTCACTAGGAGCAGGGATTCCTGGGCCTGCTCACAGCCTAGGGGGTTGGGACACAGTGGGAATTGTTAGACATGCTTTTTTGAGTCCTGTGCATGCCTGTCTCCCCTGTGTGCGGCACTGTTCCCCCGCGGGTGGGAGGTCTGGGGGCTCTGGGGCAGGTGAAGACACAGGTGTGGATGGCGCCTGGCGGCCTGGGCCCTTAGCTCCCATCTCCATGCAGCTCTCGAGAAGACAAGGGCAGATCCCACGGCTGGGACGTGGACACCTGGCGACCAGCGACCCAGAGAGAGGTGCTCCTGCCTCTCCGCAGGGGGCTGAGCCCCACCCCCCAGCTCGGGAACAAAGGCCTGAGGGTGAGGGGGTTAAGTGTGGGCTGTGGGGAGCAGTCGGGGGCACCCCAGGAGTCTGACAGGAGATCGGACAGATGGGGGGACAGAGCTTGACCCACGGAGGTCACTGCAGCTGGGCTGGGCTGTAACCGTCACTCCTCTGGGCTCCCCAAGGGCTGCCTGGGCCGTGTGCCGGGCCGCGGATACACCCGCCTGTCTGCCCACGCTGGGCTGGGCTGTAACTGTCACTCCTCTGGGCTCCCCAAGGGCTGCCTGGGCCATGTGCCAGGCCGCGGATACACCCGCCTGTCTGCCCGCGCTGGCTGGGTGTCCCCGCAGACGCTGGGGGGGGTGCTGCTCCCCCAGATTGTACACGTCTCCCCCAGGGTCTGTCCCAGACTCGCTGCCCAGAGCTCCTGGGGTGGGGCAGGGGGGCTGCAGCCCCAGGGGCCCAGTGTCATGAGGAGGGGAGGCCACGTGGCTCACCCTGGGGGAAGAGTGAGACCCTGGGGGTCTGGGTCATTGAAGGCCCCTCCCAGGGACTGTTCCCAGGCTGGGGCCTCGCCCGGCAGAGGTGCCTGCCTATTAGCAGTGTGACGAGGGACCTGGACCACGTCAGTGTGAAGAGCCAGCCTAGAGCAAGCTGCAGGGTTGGGCCTCCCTGCCTCAGGAGCAGCCTGCTTCATCTCCTGCTGCTTTTGGCTGCTGCAGGAGTGTTCTGGATTCTGAAACGAAGTCGCGTTGCATTGCAGCCGTCCAGCACGAGGATTCAACCTTCGCATCCAGCATCTCTGAGCATGTGCTGGGGCCCCGCCCCGCCCTCACCTTGTAGCTGCCGATGGTCAGAAGGATGTTCTTCTTGGGGATCTTAAAGCCGGTGCTCAGCATGGCTTTCAGGTAGGCCTCACAGCGGTTCTCCCCAAAGCAGGCCACCTCGCCTGTGCTGGTCATCTCCACGCCCAGCACCACGTCTGCCCCCGCCAGCCGTGAGAAGGAGAACTGGGGAACCTGGGGGTGCAGAGGGCAGGGGGGGCTCAGCAAGCCAGACAGCCATGGTCACTGCCTCCACTGCTCCCCAAACGCTCACCTTGACTCCGACGACCCCAGTGCCTGTCATCAGCCCCACCGACTCCACCTCCTCGCCCATGATCACCTGGGTGGCCAGGGCCACCATGTCCACCCCCAGCGTCTTGGAGACAAAGGGGAAGGAGCGGGAGACGCGCACGTTGCACTCGATCACCTTCAGCTGGTCGTCCTGCAGACAGACAGGAGTGTGGGGTGACCCATCCCGGCGCCTGGAGACCCGAACCCGCCCTGCCCAGCCTGGCTAGCAGCCCAATGGACCTATCATTCGTGATCAGAACAGCCACGCTGGGTCACAGCAAAGGCCCCTCTAGCCCAGTGTCCTGTCTTCCCAGGGTGGCACACTGCTCCCGCTCTCAACTCTGGCCTGGAGGGAATGTGGGCTCGGCTGCAGGAGATGCTGCAGAGCCCACAGCTGCCAGCAGGGGAAGGGGCCCCCCCGGCCCTCCTCCCATCACCCCATGACTCAGGGCATTGAGGCTGACTGCTCCCTGGGTCCTGCTGCCCCATGGCGGTACCTTGGCAATGAGCTGCAGGTTGAAAGGCCCCGTGACCAGCAGCTCCTGCCCGATGGCGTGAACAATGGCCTGGATCCGCTCCAGGGTCTTGGGTGTGATGTCCTGGGGCGGCGTCACCAGCGTGGCATCCCCCGAGTGCACGCCTGCGTTCTCCACATGCTCTGAGATGGCGATGGCCACCACCGTGCCGTCACAAGCCACGGCGTCCACGTCGATCTCCTGGGGGGGGGACCGGACCCCTGAGCACTCCCAACCCCCACTGTACCAGGGTGCCCCCCCGCCCACTCTCCCTGCTGGTACTGCCCTCCCCACTCAAACCCCCTAGTGCACAGACCGCACCAGAGTGTGCCCCAACCCAGCCCCTGCCTGCCAGTACCACTACTCCCACCCAGTCCCTGCCTGCCCCCCGCACCCCCGCCAGTACCACCCTACACACACACACAGCGCCTGCCTGCCCTCCACCACTTGAAACCTGAGTGATCCCCAACTGCCAGGCAGCGCCTGACCCGACCCCACCCCTCCGGGCCCTGTGCAGCCCCCGCAGCTGAAGCACCAGACAGGCAGCCTGCCCAGGCTAGAGCCGCGGAGAGTCAGGCGTCTCCGCCAGCATAACCTGGGGCCGGGCCCCCACAGAGACGTGGGGGTGTTCAGGGTCCCCGAGGCCCCCGAGCGAAGCTCTGCCACCAGCTGCCAGGAAGTGGCCCCCTGTGGCCGACCCCCCCACAGAGCCGGGCCCGCGCTGACCTTGGCCTCCTGGATGAACTTGGAAATGACAACGGGCTGCTCCTTGGACACGGCCACGGCGCTGCACAGGAACTTCTCCAGGTCGCTGTCAGAGTAGGCCACGTTCATGGCGGCCCCGCTCAGCACGTAGGAGGGGCGCACCACGCATGGGTAGCCCACCTTGCAGCAGAACTGCTTGGCCGACTGCGGACAGAGAGACAGGCTGGGCAACCCGCCCCTGCCCCATGGCATGCCCGGGGGCAGCTGAGCCGGGCAACCCGCCCCTGCCCCATGGCATGCCCGGGGGGCAGCTGAGCCGGGCAACCCGCCCCTGCCCCATGGCATGCCCGGGGGGCAGCTGAGCCGGGCAACCCGCCCCTGCCCCATGGCATGCCCGGGGGGCAGCTGAGCCGGGCAACCCGCCCCTGCCCCATGGCATGCCCGGGGGGCAGCTGAGCCGGGCAACCCGCCCCTGCCCCATGGCATGCCCGGGGGCAGCTGAGCCGGGCAACCCGCCCCTGCCCCATGGCATGCCCGGAGGGGGAGCCGGTCCGCCCAAACCACCCCCGCCCCATGGCATGCCCGGGGGGGGGAGCCGGTCCGCTCAAACCCCTCCCCCACCCCACAGCCCGCCTGGCGGAGCTGGAACCAGCAACCCATCCCTGCCCCATGGCATGCACGAGGGGTGGAGGGGGGCACACCTGGGCTGGGCAGCTCCTCCCTTGCCCCACGGCACACCCTGGGGGAGCTGGGCCGAGCAACCCTCCCCTGCCCCACGGCATACTTGGGGCAAGTAACCCCTCCCCTCCCCATGGCACATGCAGGGAGCACTTAGCAGCCCCTCCCCTGCTCACCCCACAACACACACACAGGGGCTCCACTGCTCCTCTCCCACCCCACAGCACACATGGAGAGGAGACCTGCAGCCCCTCCCACAACACATAGGGAGGGGGCAGCATCCCCCCCGCCCCACAGCCCCGCTCACCTCCATGTCGGACAGCTCCTTCCAGAGGGGCTGGCTGATGCCGATGGTGTCCAGCAGGCGGGAGAACTTGAAGCGGTTCTCGGCCGAGTCGATGGCCTCGGGAGAGGTGCCCAGGATGCGGCACTGCTGCCGGTGCAGAGCCATGGCGATGTTGTTGGGCAGCTGCCCCCCCATGGACAGGATCACGCCCTCGGGGCTCTCCAGCTCGTAGATATCCATCACCACCTGCCGGGGCCAGGGGACAGTCCAGCCGGCAGGCGGGGAGCCGGGCCAGGCCCCTCCAAGGGCACAGGCCTTGATGGCACAGGCACCCAGCCAGACGGGCCCCTCCTTCCCCCCAGTGGCATGGGCCCGCCCCCCACTGCATGGCAGTTCGGCCAGTAAAGGCATCAGGGCCGCTCCCCCTGGCCACCTGAGCCCCTCCAGTCGCATGGGCTCCCCCTGGCCCCCAGCCCGAGCGCCCCGGCAGGCTCACCTCGAAGGAGATCTCATCGAAGTAGAGGCGGTCGCACATGTCGTAGTCGGTGCTCACTGTCTCCGGGTTGTAGTTCACCATGATGGTCTTATAGCCCATCTGCAAGAGAGGGGAGCCCTGAGCTGGCGAGACCAGCATGAGGGCACGGAGAGCCCTGGCCAGCCCGCCCCACCCTGCCCGCTGACCTTGCGCAGCTCCTGGATGCAGCCCACGGCGCACCAGTCGAACTCCACGCTGCTGCCGATGCGGTAGACGCCGGAGCCGATCACCATGACGTGGGGCTCACGGAAGGCCAGGTCGTGCTCCGTCCCATTGTACGTCAGGTACAGGTAGTTGGTCTGCGCCGGCCACTCTGCCGCCACCGTGTCGATCTGCTTCACCACGGGCAGGATCTTCAGATCGTGCCGCATCTTCCTCACGGCCAGCTCCGTGCTGCAGGGAGGGCAGAGCTGAGAGCAGGGAGAGATGCCCTCCCCCTCCTGCACCCCAACATGCGGGGACCCCAGCACCCACGGCTGCGCCTCGCCAGAACATCCGGGGCAGCAGCTTTCTCCTTTCTGAACACCGGACGCTGCAGCAGGAGCCCTGCCCCACACTATTTCCCCTCCAGCCCCACTCCTGACTCACTCCCCTCCAGGCCCCACCCCCACTCACTCCCCTCCAGGCCGTCCCCCTGCTCACCCCCCACTGCTCTCTCCCTCCCCCCTTCTTCCACACTCCACCGCCCTCCGCCCCAGCAGCTGGGCTCCCTCTGCTCCTGACCTGGGACAGGAGCTGCAGCCTGAGGCAGAGGCTGCTGCTGGTTGATGACCCAGCACCACCGGTAACCGGACTTTTGGTGTCCGGTCAGAACATCAGACCGGACACTATTCAGGTCCCATTTTGAGTGGCCACCTGGCACTCCCAGCTGATCCTGCCAATCAGGCTGCAGTGCATGCTGGGAGCTATCAGCTCCGTCCCACTCAGAGAAGCAGCTGCTGGATGTCGGCATCAAGCCCTGTCCCCTCCCTCCGTGCCCGGCTGACTCCCCCAACTCCGCACTGGGCATTACCTGAGCACGGCCAAGGCCACTTGCTTGTCGGAGAAGCCCAGCTGCTTGGCTTTCTTGAGCACGTTGGAGGGCATAGAGCTCTGCCCCTCGCGGTAGGACTCCAGCCGCACTGCATGGTCCGTGATGTTCTTCATCTTGTGCAGGAACCAGCGGTCGATCTTGGTCAGCTCATAGAGCCGCTCAATGGGGTAGCCGGCTCGCAGGGCGGCTGCCAGCACGAAGATCCGTTTGTCAGTGGGCGTCTCCAGCTCCTGCCAGGAGGGAGCAGCTCAGCCAGGATCCGGGAGAGACCCCAGCCTGGACTTCGTGCTCCGTGACCCACAGAGCCCCCGACCCCCCCTACTCACCACGTCGGAGGCTGGCTTCACGGTGTGGTCAAAGCCTACGCAGTTCTCATCCACCATGCGCAGCGCCTTCTGGAAGGCCTCCTCGAAGTTCCGCCCGATGGCCATGACCTCCCCTGCAGGAGGAGAGGGGACACAGTGAGTGGCCAGGGCCAGGCTGGGGGAGGCAGGCGCTATGCTGGGGCTGGCCAGGGCTCGGCCTCTGCGAGGGGGCAGCCCCCAGAGAGCTGCCCCACGTCGGGAAGGGGGGGAAGCCCCCTCTGCACAGCCTGAGTCGGAAAGGCCAGGGGGAGCCGCCCGGAGTCAGGGTGTTGGGTCCCAGGTGCCTCTGGCCAGATCGGGAAGCGCAGGAGTCCAGATGTGGCAGGGGCTGCTGTGCCACGCACCCACACTCTTCATGGAGCTGCCAATCTTGGTGCTGACCCGCAGGAACTTGCTGAGGTCCCAGCGCGGGATCTTCACCACGCAGTAATCCAGGCTGGGCTCAAAATTGGCCGTGGTGGAGTTGGTGACGGAGTTCCTGGGGGTTAGGGGACAGAGCAGGTTCAGCACCCAGCCCCCACCAGCAGGCACCCCAGGGGCCATCCAGGAGGGGGCAAGGGAGACGGAGGCCTCACTGGGGGAGGGGCGGGGCGGGGCAGGTGAGCTCAGGAGCCAGGATGACTCTCCAGCGAGACGAGATGGGCAGTGGGGGCAGCCCAATATCTGGTCCCATCCGAAGCTGGACTAGCCAAAGCCCCAGGAGAGGGAACTTACCAGCCCGGGGCTTTAGGGGGGACATGATCTGGAAGGGGCAGTGACTCCCTGAGGAGTGTGCCCCGCTGCCTGTCTCACCTTCCCAGCACCACATGAGGAAGACTGGCCCGAGGAGGCCTGGACCCAGGGCCTGGTCACAGTGGCTCATGGCCCGGCTGCCGCCCTGCTCACAGGCCGTGTGAGCAGCACCCACCACACAGCCTAGGAGCCTTCTGGATTCTGAGCCACACCTGCCAGGGGACATCGGCCCCCGGGCCCCACCCCGAAGCCATTACCTGAGGACGGGCAGGGGGATGCCCAGAGCTAGTTTAGCTGCCACGTAGGCCAGCGGGTAGCCAGTCGCCTTGCTGGCCAGGGCGGAGCTCCGCGAGAGCCGGGCGTTTACCTCGATGATGTAATACTGCGGGCAAAGAGAAGGGCACGAGATGCTGCTACAGCTGCCCAGACCCCGGCTCCTCCAGCTCCGGGGCCAGGCATGGGCACAGAGCAGGGGCGCTGGACAAGGGGGGGGATCGGGGGCAATGCCCTCCTCCCACTTTTTACCAGCAAGGAGAAGTGAGGAGAGGAGAGGAGCAAGCAGTGGACAGGGCCCTGGGGGAAGGGGCAGCCTGGGGGCAAGGCCTCAGTTCAGGCACTGATGCCCCCACTTTTAGGAAGTGTTCGCTGCTCCTGGCACAGAGCCGGGCCAGGGACGCCGCGGCGCTCCGCCGGCGCTCGTTGGAAGGGCCCGGAGCGGTGCAGGGGCAGCGGGCCGGGCCAGGGACGCCGCGGCGCTCCGCCGGCGCTCGTTGGAAGGGCCCGGAGCGGTGCAGGGGCAGCGGGCCGGGCCAGGGACGCCGCGGCGCTCCGCCGGCGCTCGTTGGAAGGGCCCGGAGCGGTGCAGGGGCAGCGGGCCGGGCCAGGGACGCCGCGGCGCTCCGCCAGCGCTCGTTGGAAGGGCCCGGAGCGGTGCAGGGGCAGCGGGCCAGGCCAGGGACGCCGCGGCGCTCCGCCAGCGCTCGTTGGAAGGGCCTGGAGCGGTGCACGGGCAGCAGGCCGGGCCCCATGCGATGCAGGCTGGGGCCCACTGGCCAGCTCTCACCTGCTCCGATTCGGGGTTCAGCGCATACTGGATGTTGCACTCGCCCACAATGCCCAGGTGCCGGACCACCTTGATGGCCGTGTGGCGCAGCATGTTGTACTCCCGGTCGTTCAGCGTCTGGCTGGGAGCCACCACGATGGACTCGCCCGTGTGAATGCCCAGCGGGTCCAGGTTCTCCATGTTACAGACCTGCCAGGGGGAAGCATTTCACCCCACTGCCCCTTACTGCAGGGAGGGAAGCCACCCGGCCGCCCCAGCCCGGCCTAGACTGGCGCAGAGACGCAGGGTCCAGGCCCCAGGCTGCCCTCAACAGGCAATGAGGTGGGAGCAGCCGAGCGCAGTCGGGGGACTCTGCCTCCCTCTGATGCCCACAGCCCCAGCACACTGGGCATGGGGGGCACTGCAAGGGGTGGAACAGGCTCCCCAGCCCAGGGGCCCCCACTGGGCACCTTAGGGACATGCCAGTCCTTCCCCTACCCCCAGGACAGGCTGGGGACCGGAGTCAGAGCCAGGCCCCAGGCCAGCACGCAACTCCCGCCCAGCCTCCTGGGGGCGCCGGAGCTGGCAGATACCCAGCCCCCAGCACACGCATGAGGCCAGGGAGCCCAGTGGGGATGGGGCCCCTTCCTGCTGCACCCTACACCAGCCCAGCTCACCAGCCTGCCCCTCCCTAGAGCAATCCCCTCCCCTGGTTCCTCTCTGCCTGGGTGCCCCCCACCCGCTGCCCCCCACACCCTGGGCACTGCCCAACTCCCTCCCCACGGCAGCTCCCTCTGCCTGGGTGACCCCCCCAACTCCCTCCCCATGGCAGCTCCCTCTGCCTGGGTGCCCCCCACCCCCAACTCCCTCCCCACGGCAGCTCCCCCTGCCCGGGTGCCCCTCACCCACTGCCCCCCCCCACTCCCTCCCCACGGCAGCTCCCTCTGCCTGGGTGCCCCCTCCCCACGGCAGCTCCCTCTGCGTGGGTGCCCCCCACCCCCAACTCCCTCCCCACAGCAGCTCCCTCTGCCCGGGTGCCCCCCCACCCTGGGCACTACCCAACTCCCTCCCCACAGCAGCTCCTTCTGCTCGGGTGCCCCCCACCCGCTGCCCCCCCCCACCCTGGGCACCGCCCAACTCCCTCCCCATGGCAGCTCCCCCTGCCCGTGTGCCCCCCACCTTCTGCCCCCCCCACCCTGTGCACTACCCAACTCCCTCCCCATGGCAGCTCCCCCTGCCCGCGTGCCCCCCACCCGCTGCCCCCTCCACCCTGGGCCCCGTCCAACTCCCTCCCCACAGCAGCTCCCCCTGCCCAGGTGCCCCCCACCCGCTGCCCCCTCCACCCTGGGCACCGTCCAACTCCCTCCCCACGGCAGCTCCCCCTGCCCAGGTGCCCCCACCCTCCTTCTTACGGTGATGCAGTTGTCGTAGGCATCGCGCACCACCTCGTACTCGATCTCCTTCCAGCCCTTCAGGGACTTGTCCACCAGCACCTGGGAGGTGTGTGCGAAGGCCTGGCTCACCAGCGCCGTCAGCTCCTCCCGGCTGTTGGCGAAGCCGGAGCCCAGGCCCCCGAGGGCATAGGCCGAGCGCACCAGCACCGGGTAGCCCAGCCTCGAGGCCGCGGCCTGAGCCTGCCAGGACCAGACCAAGGAGTCAGAGGGGCCGAGTGGGGCTCGGGGCCGGGCAGCAGGGCTAGCGCTGCACTGTGGGGGGGCAAGGGGGAGCAGAGGGGGCTGTGCTACGGGGGGACAGTGGAGGCAGTGGGGGAGGGGGAGCAGTGCTGCAGGGGGAAGTGCTGGGGGGGCAGCTGGACTCACTGGGCAGAGATCACAGGGTGAGGCAGTATCCCAGGGGCTCAGAGGTGTTGTCACGCCAGCCCCAAAGGGACAGGGGGACCCCCAGGGGGGCTGCGTCACTGAGGGACTGTCTGAAAGCTGGAGCACAGCAGGGATCCTGGGGATCCCCAACAACCGCCCCTCCAGGGCAGGGCCCCTCGTTGTCCAGGCCCCCCTTGTACCTGTTCCAGGGAGGGGACCCCCATTGTCCGCCCCCCGCCCCCAATACCTGCTCCAGTGAGAAGGCCGCCTCGCTGGGGGCCACGTGCTCGTCGATCTCCTCCATCTTCTCCACGAAGACCTTGCGATCCTCCGTCATCTCGATGGAGACCATGGGCGTGCCCAGCACCCGCACCCGGTACCGGGCCAGCACCCCACCCTGGGTCAGCGCCACCCCGCAGTTCAGTGCCGTCTGGCCCCCGAAGGTCAGCAGGATGCCATCCGGCCGCTCGTTCTTTATCACCTGGGGGCAAGGGAGGGGCTGGGACTGGGGGGCCAGGCAAGAGCCAGGATCCTCCCCCAGGGGAAGGGCTCGGACTTGGGGGCCGGCCCAGAGCCAGGATCCCCCCCAGCCCCCAGGGGAGGGGCTGCAACTCGGGGGGGCCAGCCCAGAGCCAGGATCTCCCCTACCCCCCCAGGGGAGGGGCTGCGACTCGGGGGGCTGGCTCAGAGCCAAGGGAGGTTGTGGAATCTCCATCTCTGGAGATATTTAAGAGTAGGTTAGATAAATGTCTATCAGGGATGGTCTAGACAGTATTTGGTCCTGCCATGAGGGCAGGGGACTGGACTCGATGACCTCTCGAGGTCCCTTCCAGTCCTAGAGTCTATGAGTCTATACCCCCCCCATCCCAGGGGAGGGGCTGGGGGGCCGGCCCAGAGCCAGGATCCTCCCCCTGCCCCTGGGGGCAGCTCCTCCAGTTTGCCATGTGGTTTTCAGGGGGCTTGGACTCCTGGCCACACCCTGTGTCCCACAGGGCGGCTCCCATCAGCTCCAGGCCAGTGCACAGGCCCCCCCATGGCCCCCTCCCCAGGCTGGGGCTCACCTGCGTGACGTACTCCGGCGTGAGGGGCAGGAAGTACACCTTGTCGGCCAGCCCCTTGGAGGTCTGCACCGTGGCGATGTTGGGGTTGATCAGCACGGTCTGGATGTTCTCCTCCTTCAGCGCCTTGATGGCCTGGGGGGGGGGGGGCACCATGACAGCCCACAGTGTCCCTCCCCCATATCCCTCCACCACCCTCCGCCCCTTCACCCAACCCTCCCGCCCCATATCCCTTCGCCATCCTCTGTCCAAGCCTCCTGTCCCCATATCCTCCACCACCCTCTGCCCCTTCCACCAGCCCTCTGCTCAAACCCCTCTGCTTCTTCCCAACCCTCGTATCCCTCCACCACCCTCTTCCGCCATATCCCCCTCGCAGGGCCAGCTCCAGGCACCAGCCGACCAAGCATGTGCTTGGGGCGGCACCTTGGGGCAGGGCGGCGCTTGGGGTTTTGGTTTTGTTTTCGTTCGGTTCGTCAGGGCAGCGATGGAGGGTGTTTTTCTTTGGTTCGGCAGCATGGCACTGGGGTGGCGGTGCTCGGAGGGGGGAAGGAGCTTGGCGCGGTGCTGGAGGGGCGGGGGCTGGTGCGGTGCTTGGAGGGGGGCGGGGGCTGGCGCGGTGCTCGGAGGGGGGTAGGGGCTTGGCGTGGTGCTGGAGGGGGGTAGGGGCTTCGCGCGGTGCTCGGAGGGGGGTAGGGGCTGGCGCGGTGCTCGGAGGGGGGCAGGGGCTGGAGCGGTGCTCGGAGGGGGGCAGGGGCTGGCGCGGTGCTCGGAGGGGGGCAGGGGCTTCGGGCAGCGCGGTGCTCGGAGGGGGGTAGGGGCTTCGGGCAGCGCGGAGCTCTAAGGGGGCGGGGCTTCGGGCAGCGCGGAGCTCTAAGGGGGCGGGGCTTCGGGCAGCGCGGTGCTGGGGGGTGGGATTTCAGCGGCACAGCGCTCGCAGGGAGTACAGTGGGGCGGTGCCCTTCTTTTTTGCTTGGGGTGGTAACAAAGTTAGAGCCGGTCCTGCCCCCTCGGCCCCAACCCTCCCGACCCGTATCCCTCCACCACCCTCTGCCCCTTCACCCCAATCATTTTGTCCCCATATCCCTCACCCACTCTCTGCCTCTTTGCACCTACCCCCTCTCCCGACTTCGCACTAACCGTACTTCAAAATAACATCCTCTAACCCCCATGTTTGTACAAGACGTAACTATAGACAAGTGGCACGTCTGCCTCGCAGGGTATCATTTGAGAAATCCTGATCTGTTGAGTGTCATTGTTCTGCTAATAGGTGGGTATCACCATCCTCTATGAAGGTGTGAAAATCTGCTCTGTTCCTGACCCGCGAGGCGAGTCTGGGGCAGGGGCGCTGATGAGCACCTGACAAGCAACAAAGGAACTGACATGGCCAAGCTGCTCGGAGAGTCACCAGCAGGGGAGTTGTAAACAAGACAATGACAGTTCCCCCAAGGACGCTTTGCAGCTCCCGCAGGCCATGGGACTGCTTGGCCCTATGGCCCAGCAGACACTTTTCCAGGACAGAGGGTCGGAGTATAAACGGGGGAATCAACCTCTGCCCAGGCCGCGTGACCCCCTGAAAGGCAAAGAGCTAACGCTGAACTGCGGGGAGGGGTCCCAGGCCGAAAGGAGACAGCCTGTGAAACGTATCGCAGCATGCGGCCAAGCAGCTTGTTCTGCTCTTCCAATGACCAGCCCTGGCAAAGTCTAAGAATTACAGCAGAAATAACAGAGAGCTCGGGGAGCTAACTACTTCCACCTTCTAGGCCCACAGTGCTTATCATCACTTCCCCGCGCTCGTACACTCGGTTCAGCATGTGAGCGGGGGACTAGCCGTCGCCTTTGGCGGAGCGACAGGCTAATTCATGAGCTCGCATCGAGCCGGGGGAGGCGCACATTTCTGGGGTGCAAGGCTGGGGGGGTTGTGGGAGTCGCCCTGGATAAAGGTCGCGAGTGGCATTTCGCTGGGGAGCCTCTACATGCAGATGGCTCGAGAGCAGGGCTGGAGGGGCTGCTGGTCGCTAGCAGAGGCGGGCTGGAGCCAGCCTGGGCTTGAGGGTTAAGGGGACACAGTAGCTTCACAGTCTAACTTGTACCCTGGGGGGTGTCAGCCCCCCTACCCCTTGCCCCCTTTCCACCAATCCCTCTACTCTCACATCCCCCTGCAGCCCTTGTCCCTGCCCCACCTCTCAGTGCCCAAGTGAGGCCAAGAGCACCCAGAGGACTCACCTGCGAACCAGAGTAGTCGAACTCCCCAGCCTGCCCTATGGAGAGGCCCCCCGAGCCCAGGATAAGCACCTTGCGGGGCCGGGCTGCGTCCCTGTCCGCTGGGGGCTCCTTGTACGCCAGCCACTCCTGCAGCCTCTGGCGCACTGGGGAGAAAAGCCAGGCCCGGCGGCCATTAGCCTGGCCAGTGGATTGGGAGCATCTTCAGCAGGGCCAAGGCTCAGGCCATGCTCCCACTGCGGACACCCACCTGGGGCATCACCCGGCTCTTCCCCCTGCTGGCATCACCACAGCCTGATGGTGCCACCCAGGGGGGCAGAAGGGCAGACACGCCGTTGCAGCCTGAGCCTAGTGCTCCTGACGAGGCGGGGAGGCCAGGAACCTCCATGGAGTGGGGTCTGGCTCCCTGGGGGGGTGTCCGGTGCCTTTGTCCATAGCATCACGAGGGGCTCAGGGAAACATTCCCTAGAAGTGCTCCACGTCGCCGCAGTCACATCCAGAGGCCCCTCATCTGGAGCCTGCCCTTGCCTCAGAGGGTGGCATGGCACAGCAGCACCCATGGGGGCAGGGCCCTCCCCCCACTGCTCAGACAAGAACCACTAAAGACTGGCTGGGCCGCGGGAGTCTCCTCCCAGGGCACAGCCCGTGGGCCAGGACCCAGCTCAGCACGCCCCCCAGGCCAGGCCAACTCCCACCTGTTCTGGAGTTTTGGCTGCCAGCGCTCAGGTCCCGCACAGTCTCCAAGAAGACGTCAAAGAGGCCCACGAGGTCTGTAGGGCCAGCCCGGTGCTCTGGGTGAAACTGAACGCTGCAAGGGAGTGCCAGCCCGGGTCAGACACGCAGTGCTCCCCACCACCCCCCGCCAGCCTAGGTCAGACACCCCACCACCACCACCACCACCTAGCCCGGGTCAGACACGCACTGCCGCGCCCGTCTGCCCGCCCCAGCAGCCCAGGTCAGACACACACTTGTGATGACATAGGGACTGTCTGTGTGGGGGTGAGAGCCGGGGAGGACTTTAGGTGAGGGACAGGACCTAGGCCTGTAACCTGAGCCAGGTAAGGGGGGAGGGGTGTCAGTACCTTTTGCCCAGGAAGCTGGACAAAGGAAGGGGCCGGCTGGAGGGGAGTTAGTTCAGTTTTGGTTTTGGGCTGGGTCACACCCCCCTATAAGATGCTCCCCTTTTCATGTCACTGGGAAAACTGCTCAGGACCTAGAAAGAGAGGTCAGGGACATGCTGGCTTTGGGGGTGATCCAGCCATCTTCCAGCCCTTGGGCCTCGCCAGTGGTGCTGGTCCCCAAAAGGGATGGGTGGATCCGGTTCTGTGTGGACTATTGAAAGCTCAATGCCATCACCGTATCTGATGCCTACCCCATGCCCAGGCCTGACGAGCTCCTAGACAAGCTGGGAGGTGCTCGGTACCTCACCACTATGGATCTTACAAAGGGCTACTGGCAAGTGCCGCTGGATGCAGATGCCAGGCTGAAATCGGCCTTTATCACCCCTCTGGGGCTCTATGAGTTTCTGACCCTGCCCTTCGGCCTCAAGGGAGCGCCGGCCACCTTCCAGCGCCTGGTGGATCAGCTACTGAGGGGGATGGAGAGTTTTGCCGTGGCGTATATTGACGACATCTGCGTCTTCAGCCAGACCTAGGAGGACCACGTGTCTGTGTGGGGGTTAAACAAGTGCTGGACTGACTCCGAGAGGCTGGGTTAACCGTAAAGGCTGAGAAGTGCAAGGTGGGGATGGCTGAAGTATCTTACCTGGGCCATCGGGTGGGGAGCGGCTGCCTAAAGCCAAGGCCCGCTCCCCAAACCAAAAAGCAGGTCCAGGCCTTTATTGGGATGGCGGGGTACTATTGAAGGTTCGTGCCCCACTTTAGTGCCATAGCCAGCCCCATCACTGAACTGTGCAAGAAGGGGAAGCCAGACAAGGTGATCTGGACTGAGCAGTGCCAGCAGGCTCTCCGGGCGCTGAAGGAGGCTCTGGTTAGTGGCCCAGTTCTGGCAAACCCAGATTTTGACAAACCCTTTATGGTGTTCACAGATGCCTCAGACACGGGACTGGGGGCGGTGTTGATGCAAGAGGATGAAAAGGGGGAGAGACACCCCATCGTGTACCTGAGTAAGAAGCTGCTACCCCGGGAACAAAGCTACGCGGCCATCGAGAAGGAATGCCTGGCCATGGTGTGGGCCCTTAAGAAGCTAGAGCCATATCTCTTTGGGCGACACTTCACCGTGTGCACCGACCACTCTCCCCTGACCTGGCTGCACCAGATGAAAGGAGCCAACGCCAAGCTCCTGAGGTGGAGCCTGCTCCTGCAGGACTATGACATGGACGTGGTCCATGTGAAGGGAAGTGCCAACCTGACAGCGGATGCGTTGTCCCGGAGAGGGGGCCCTGAACTTCCCCAGGGCACTGGGCAGAGTGACCCCGCTCAGTTCAGTCTCGAAGGGGGGAGAGATGTGATGGAGTAGGGGCTGTCTGTGTGGGGGATGGGAGAGCAGGGGATGTCTTTAGGTGAGGGACAGGATCATTAAGCCTGTAACCTGAGCCAGGTGGGGTGGGAGGGGTGTCAGCACCTTTTGCCCGGGAAGCTGGACAAAGGAATCGGCCGGCGGGAGGAGGGGCAGTTCGGTTTGGGGCTGTGGGACGGAATTCAGGGTATCCTAAACTGGGATCCAAGCACCCTGAACCCCCAGAAGGACTCCATTGAGGGGTCCTGACTGCGCCTACAAGCTCTGCTGTAACCTTTGTTCCTGTTGTCCAATAAACCTTCTGTTCTACTGGCTGGCTGAGAGTCACTGTGAGTCCCAGGAAGAGGGGTGCAGAGCCGGACTCCCCCACCCTCTGTGACAGCACTGCCACGCCCGTCTGCCCACCCCACCAGCTCGGGTCAGACACCCCCGCCCCCCATGCCAGACAAGCAGCGCTTCCCCCCACCCTCCCCAGCCAGCCCAGGTCAGACACACACTGCCGCACCTGCCCACCTGGGTCACACACATATTGCCGCACCCGCCCGCCCCACCAGCCCGGGTCAGACACCACCACCACCACCCCCACTATTGCCAGACAGGCAGCGCTCCCCTGTCCCCCAGCCCTAGTCAGACATGCACTGCTGCGCCCCACCAGCCTGGTCAGACACCACCTCCCCCCACCAGTGCCAGACATGCAGCGCTCCCCTCCGCACAACATGCACTGCCCCACCCTTGCTAAGACCCTGCTACGCAGCACCACAAGCCATGCCACAACCAATCTGCTCTGCTCCGTGACATCGCTGCGGGGCCATCCAGGCACAGCTGAGCCTGATGCCGTCCCCTGGGGCACCCAGGACCCCCCCTGCACTCCCACCTGAAGAAGGGCTGGGTGTGATGCACCAGGCCCTCGTTGGAGTGGTCATTGGCGTTGGTGAAGAGCGCGGCCCAGCCTGGGGGCAGGCTGCCCGGCTCCACCGCGAAGCCATGGTTCTGCGAGGTGATGAAGCAGCGCTGGGAATCCTCGTGGATGCAGGGCTGGTTGTGGCCTCGGTTCCCATACCTGGGGGCAGGAGTGGAGGGGTCAGCAAGGGCCCAGGGCCGAGGCCCCAGCCCTGGGGAGCTTGTGACTAGCTGGTCACAGCCCCCCGCCCTTGGGAATGGGCGGCTTGCCCGAGGCTCTGCCCAGGGAGCAAGGGGCCCAATGGAGCCATGCGGGGCAGGCTCAGGGAAGATGGGAGCAGCGAGCAACAGGCCTCCCCCCGCCGAGTGATCCCCCGGGCTGGGCGCAGATTCCAGGGAGACAGGAGAGGGCAATCCATGCCAGAGCCTGGTGCGGCGCCTGCTCCCCACCAGCTCTGTGATTTGATCCAGATGCTCTATTCCTACATCCAGGGCATTGATAAAGCTGGGACACCAAAGTGGCACCAGAACAGACCCCTGCGGAACCCCACGCGGGACCCCCCTGCCATTGACACCGTCCCATTCACAGGGACTCGCTTTTTGGGCCTCCGACCACCTCTAAGCATAGGAATAGCCACGGTCCATCCAGCCCAGTATCCTGTCTGCCGACAGTGGCCAGTGCCAGGTGCCCCAGAGGGAGTGAAGCTAACAGACAGTGATCAAGTGATCTCTCTCCTGCCATCCATCTCCATCCTCTGATAAACAGAGGCTAGGGACACCATTCCTTACCCATCCTGGCTAATAGCCATTGATGGACTTAACCTCCATGAATTTATCCAGTTCCCTTTTAAACATTGTTATAGTCCCAGCCTTCACAACCTCCTCAGGAAAGGAGTTCCACAGGTTGACTATGCGCTGTGTGAAGAAGAACTTCCTTTTATTTGTTTTTAACCTGCTGCCCATTAATTTCATTTGGTGACCCCTAGTTCTTGTGTTATGGGAACAAGTAAATAACTTTTCCTTATTCACTTTCTCCACACCACTCATGATTTTATAGACCTCTGTCATATCCCCCCTTAGTCTCCTCTTTTCCAAGCTGAAGAGGCCTAGCCTCTTTAATCTTTCCTCATATGGGACCCTCTCCAAACCCTTAATCATTTTAGTTGCCCTTCTCTGAACCTTTTCTAGTGCCAGTATATCTTTTTTGAGGTGAGGAGACCACATCTGTACACAGTATTCGAGATGTGGGCGTACCATGGATTTATAGAAGGGCAATAATATATTCTCAGTCTTATTCTCTATCCCCTTTTTAATGATTCCTAACATCCTGTTTGCTTTTTTGACCGCCTCTGCGCACTGCATGGACATCTTCAGAGAACTATCCACGATGACTCCAAGATCTTTTTCCTGACTCATTGTAGCTAAATTAGCCCCCATCCTATTGTATGTATACTTGGGGTTATTTTTTCCAATGTGCATTACTTTACATTTATCCACATTCAATTTCATTTGCCATTTTGTTGCCCAATCACTTAGTTTTGTGAGATCTTTTTGAAGTTCTTCACAATCTGCTTTGGTCTTAACTATCGTGAGCAGTTTAGTATCATCTGCAAACTTTGCCACCTCACTGTTTACCCCTTTCTCCAGGTCATTTACGAATAAGTTGAACTCCGTATCCACATAATGCAACTTTGCCGAGCCCGCTTTGCTCCAGCAGCCCCCAGCTGGCATGAGCAGGGGAGCTCCATGCTGGGCATGCAGTGGGGCAGGGGAAGGGCTGCCTGCGGCGCTCAACCCCGGCACACTCACTTCATCTTGTAGGTCTGGGCACCGATGGCCAGTGCAAGCAGCTGATGCCCCAGGCAGATACCAAAGACGGGCTTAGGTTGGGGCTCAGCCAGCAGTCGGCGCACGTTGGCGATGGTCTGTGAGCACGAGAGCGGGTCCCCGGGGCCATTGCTGATGAAAAGCCCATCAAACTCTGCAGGGACAGGACGGGTCAGCAGCAGGGCAGCACCTATGATCCCCCCAGCCTCCCTGATAGCCCCGCCCCCTGGGGTGCCCCCACCATCCCTCACCCCTCCAGGGCACCCCTGCCTCCCTGTTATCCCTACCCCTGAGTGCCTCCGCCTTCCCCCAACCCCCCTGGGGTGCCCCTGCCTTCCCCTGTGCCAGCAGCCCCCCACACCGGGCACCCTGCCCCATCAGCACCAGGGGCCCTACGCTCAGCCATCCCCAGCACCCCACACGTGCCGGGCACACTGCCCCGGTACCCCACACTGGACACTACACCCTCAGCTGCTCTCACTGATGGGCCCCAGCCCCCTCCACCAGAGCCCCTCACCTGCACTGTCCAGGGGGTGGTCCCAGGGCACCACGGTCACAGCTGCCCCCCGCTGGCACAGGCACCGGATCTGGTTGAACTTCAGGCCACAATCCACAGCTGTGATCCTGACTGAGCCACTGGGGTTGAACACTCTGGGCTCCTATGGGGAGAAGGGATGAAGAAGGCCAATGGCAGGCCAGCCAAGAGCCCGCGCGACTCCCTGCCCCACCCTGGAGCTGAGGGGAGAAGGGGACGGGGTGAGGGGAGGAGCCCGGGGTCACAGATCCATGGGAACAGGTGCTACACCCCAGCTGGGATCAGTCTCTTGGGGGACCCCCTCAAGGGCCAGAGCCCCAGGGGTCCCACTCGTCCTGAGGGTCTGCCCCGCAGCCGCATTGCCTCCAGCCCCCGGCTTCACACCAGGAGCTGAGCCCGTGGGAACCAGCCGTCTCACCAGGGAGACCTGCCCACTCCTCAGGGACACCCAGCCAGGCTTCAGTGACACTGCCCGGCGCTTTGCAAACTGAGCAGGGTTTATTCGTCACCCGGAAGCGGCACTGGCAGCTCTCAGGTTAGCACGGAGAAACGAAGGTTAAAGCGAGTCCGTTCTGGTCCAGTCAGAGCCACCCAGCAGCCAAGCTGGAGTGACTCCGCTTGGGGATCCGTGTCTCCATCAGACACCTGCTTCAGTGCTTGCCTGCTCCGGCATTCCCCCCTTCAGTCCTTGCCTGGCCTGGCTCAGGCCTGGTCTGCACTAGGAACGTCCCTGGGCGCAGCTGCTTCTCTCGGGGTGTGGAAAACCCAGTCCCACAGCTCTGCTGCCCCAGCCACCCACGCAGACAGCGAAAGGCGTCTTCTGTCTCCCTCCCAGCCAGCACTGGGTTTGCAATGGTGCCATGGCACCATGGTGCCCAGGCCAGACTCAAAGGCCTTGACCCCAGACTGGGGCCCTGCCCCACACAGACCCCACCCCCACTCAGCCTCTTCTGTGGCTCAGCCCACTGCTCACTCCACCACCATTCCCCCACCACACCCCCGCACCCTGCAAGCGGCAGGCAGGGCCTGGGGCAAAGTGGGGGAAGGCGGGAAGAGGGAGCGGACCAAGACCCACAAAAGGTCAATCCGGCCCTGCTCCCGCCTGTGGGGGCGGTGGCTTGCCCAGACTGAGGGGGAAGCCCTCCTCTGAGGTGGCACAGACACACCCTCAGCCCTTCCTTCTCCCCTGGGGGCCTCTGCTCAGTCGCCCGCTGGGGGAGGGACCTTCCTCCAGGGCCACGCGTGTCCTGGTCACTGGGGCTTTCCAGTGTCTGCTACAGCAGGTTCCCCACGGCCACGGGGTCGCATGCAGCTGCTCTTTACGGACCCATTCGCCATGGCCCAGCCAGCTAGACGACACCCCCATCCCCTCGCATTCTGCACAGCCCCGGGAGCCATGTGACGCACCGTGCGGGGGGTGGGCTTCATCCAACATGCAGTAACCCCCCCCCCACACACACACACACACCCCAAACTCTTCCTGCCCGAGCGCCATATCTGGGCCCACGGCCGGTCCTGAGTGAGGCCAGCAAACGTTACAGAAAACCGCAGGGAGAAAGTCCTTGGCTCCTACCCCAGGAAGTGCCCCCAGGCTGGGCTCAGCCCAGTGCCAAGACCTAGCCCCATGGAGGGAGAGGCGACAGGGCGGGCCCAGCCCTACCTTCGCTGACACCTCCTGCACCAGGTGCCGCTGGTTGGGGTCCTCGAAGGGCACGTTCTTCTCTTGGGCCCCTCCCAGCACCAGCCTGCCCAGCAGCGTCCCCTTCTCTCGGATCCGCTTCGTCAGGGCCCTGGTGTCCACCCCTGGCAGGGATCCCAGCGTGAGCGCCAGAGCCCTGCCCACCGCCAGCCCAGCACCCAGCCTCGCCCCTGCCCCCAGTCTGAAGCCCCTGCCCCCTCCTCCCCCAACCCAGAGCCCCTGCCCCCTCCTCCCCAGCCTGGAGCCTCACCCCCATCTCCCCCAAACCAGAGCCCTACCCCTTCACCATCCACACCCACACCAAAGACCCCATCTCACCCCCTTCCCAGCCCCCAGCCTCCCACCTGCTCAGCTCCCGTGCCCGCCTGCTCCCCACCTTCCAGCCCGGGAACGTTCTGCTCCTTCAGCCACTGGTCCAGCGAGCGCACTGCGCTCCAGTGGCTGGGGATCTGCGAGCACTCGCCCACGATCAGCGCCGACACGTGGATCTTGCTGGACTCGAACCACTGCAGGCATGGAGAGGGGTGAGCCAGGCAGGTGCCAGGGTGAGCTCCGCGGGACCCCAGCTAATGCCCAAGCATGCAGAGGGCTGCCCCCACCCCGGGCAAGGGCATGAGCTGCTGTGACTGAGCACCTCTTGTCACCCACGGGTCCCACATCCACCTCCCAGGGACCCCCAGGCTGGGAGTGAGTGCCCCAGAGAAGGAGAACACAGCTCCAACCAACCCACTCACCCGCCCCTGTCCACGGGCCATGGCAGCCTCTGGGAACCCCTCCCCAGGCCTGGCATGTTACGGAGATGCAGGCCGGCCCCAGCCCCCTACCAGAGGGCACTCTGGGTGCGGGCTGCCCCAGGCCAGTGTTCTGTCTCACTGGCCCTATGGGGATGGGCAGGGCCCTGCTGTTGCTCCCTAGCTGCCCGGCAGCCAGTGCCCAAGGCAGAGGGTGCCAAGACAGCCAGCCATGGGCGAGGACTTGGCTGTCTGGGGCGGCACATTCCAGGCAGGCACCTCACAGGATGCGGCACAGCCTTTCCCTGGGGCCCCAGCCTTTCTCTAGCAAGCAGGTGGCTCTGTGCCCCGAGTGCCCACAAGCCCCACCCGCCGCGCTCAGGTGCCCCAGCATCTCTCCCCCACTAGCCACCTCTGTCTGTCCCAGGAGAGTCTCCCTGCAGCTTCGTCCACGTGCCTGCAGCGGCCAACAGCCCTCAAACAGCCCCGTACCCCACCCCCAGCCCTGCACTCACCCTGCTGAGGCCGTACTGGTCAGGCTCATCCTGCGGGACGCCATAGTTCCCAATCAGAGGGTAGGTCAGCACCAGGATCTGGGATTTGTAGGAGGGGTCTGTCAAGGCTTCAGGGTAACCCACCATGCCGGTCTGGAAGACTGCAGCCCGGGGCGGAAGGAGAAACAGCACTCAGAACAGCGCAGCTCTGCCAGCGCCCGGAGCACGGCACCACACCCGCTGGCAGCACTGGCACAGTGTGGCTCTGCCAGGGCCTGGAGCACGGCACCACACCCGCTGGCACAGCATGGCTCTGCCAGGGCCCCGGAGCACAGCACTGCACCCACCGGCAGCACTGGCACAGCGCGGCTCTGCCAGGGCCCAAAGCACAGCACTGCACCCACCGCCAGCACTGGCACAGCATGGCTCTGCCAGGGCCCCGGAGCACAGCACTGCACCCACTGGCAGCACTAGCACAGTGCGGCTCTGCCAGGACCCAAAGCACAGCACTGCACCCACTGGCAGCACTGGCACAGCGCGGCTCTGCCAGGGCCCAAAGCACAGCACTGCACCCACTGGCAGCACTGGCACAGCGCGGCTCTGCCAGGACCCAAAGCACAGCACTGCACCCACTGGCAGCACTGGCACACCATGGCTCTACCAGGGCCCCGGAGCACAGCACTGCACCCACTGGCAGCACTGGCACAGCGCGGCTCTGCCAGGACCCAAAGCACAGCACTGCACCCACTGGCAGCACTGGCACAGCGCGGCTCTGCCAGGACCCAAAGCACAGCACTGCACCCACTGGCAGCACTGGCACAGCGCGGCTCTGTCAGGGCCCCCTGGCACCGCGCGACTCTGCCAGGGCCCCGGAGCACGACACCGCACCCACCAGCCATTGGCACTCCCTGCCCTCCCTCATGGAGAGGGTGCTGCTGGGCTGTAGATTGGTGTATCAGTGCCAGGTGCCAGCCCCTCAGCCCCGGGGCCAGGGAGCTCGGCCAGTGCTACAGGCTGGTGATAACTTCCCGGGTACCTGGGGCGGGGTCTGGGCCTCTGATTACCTGCCCCACAGAGATGCACACGGTGCAGAGGGAAAGCTCAGCACAGGGTCTAAAGCCCGTGGCAAAGGAAGTGCCCCCAGCCACTGGAGGATGTTGCCAAAGGCTGAGGCCTGGCACCAGGCACCCCCTGTCCTAGGCTCTCCAGCTGCCCCCTCCACTGGGCACCAGCCTCAGGCACGGGGCACCCCCCACACTCCAGCTGGGGAGGAGAGAGACCAGCACGCTACAGAGCTGGTGGGAGCAGTGCAGGTCTGGGCACAGGGATCAGACAGAGCCCTCCCCTCCCCAGGGCCTGCCCCCCATTCCCTCCCCATCCCCCGCACCCCCCCTCCCCGGGGCCTGCCCCCCATTCCCTTCCCTCTCCATGCCCCGCACCCCCGCTGTCCAGGGCCTGCCCCCATTCCCTTCCCTCCCCCTCCCCTCCCCTCCCCAGGGCCTGCCCCCCATTCCCTCTCCATGCCCCGCACCCCCGCTCTCCAGGGCCTGCCCCCATTCCCTTCCCTCCCCTTCCCCTCCCCCCCTCCCCTCCCCAGGGCCTGCCCCCCATTCCCTCTCCATGCCCCGCACCCCCGCTCTCCAGGGCCTGCCCCCATTCCCTTCCCTCCCCATCCCCCCCTCCCCTCCCCTCCCCGGGGCCTGCCCCCCATTTCCATCCCTCCCCATCCCCCGCCCCCCCTTCGCTCCCCAGGGCCTGCCCCCCATTCCCTTCCCTTCCCTCCCCATCCCCGCCCCCCCTCCCCTCCCCTCCCCGGGGCCTGCCCCCCATTCCCTCCCCATCCCCCGCACCTCCCCTCCCCGGGGCCTGCCCCCCATTCCCTTCCCTCCCCATCCCCACCCCCCCTCCCCTCCCCGGGGCCTGCCCCCCATTCCCTCCCCATCCCCCGCACCTCCCCTCCCCGGGGCCTGCCCCCCATTCCCTTCCCTCCCCATCCCCGCCCCGGGCCTGCCCCCCATTCCCTTCCCTCCCCATCCCTCGCCGCAGGCCTGCCCCCCATTCCCTTCCCTCCCCATCCCTCGCCGCAGGCCTGCCCCCCATTCCCTTCCCTCCCCATCCCCCACCCCGGGCCTGCCCCCCATTCCCATCCCTCCTCATCCCCCGCCCCAGGCCTACCCCCCATTCCCATCCCCGCCCCCCCTCCCCGGGCCTTCCCCCCATTCCCTTCCCTCCCCATCCCCACCCCCCCTCGGGGCCTGCCCCCCATTCCCTCCCCATCCCCCGCACCTCCCCTCCCCGGGGCCTGCCCCCCATTCCCTTCCCACTCCATGCCCCGCACCCCCGCTCCCCAGGGCCTGCCCCCCATTCCCTTCCCTCCCCGGGGCCTGCCCCCCATTCCCATCCTTCCCCATCCCCCGCCCCCCCCGGGCCTGCCCCCCCGAGCTCCGCCGGGCCCCCTGCAGGGCGCCCCCGCCCCACTCACCCACTTCCCCGGCGGCGGAGCGCGCGGCCCCGAAGGGGCGGCCCCGGAGCACGGCCCCGTCCTGCAGCACCAGGCAGCCCATGGCGGGGCCGGCACGTGGGGCGCGGAGCGGGAGGCCGCGGGGACTGCGCGGGGGGAGCCGGATGCGGGCGGGGCGGGCCCGGGCGAGCCCCGCCCCCTGCTCCCGAGCCCGCCCCCGAGCGAGCCCCGCCCCCTCCTCCGCGCCCCCGAGCGAGCCCCGCCCCCTGCTCCCGAGCCCGCCCCCGAGCGAGCCCCGCCCCCTCCTCCGCGCTCCCGAGCGAGCCCCGCCCCCTGCTGCACGCTCCCGAGCGAGCCCCGCCCCCTCCTCCGCGCTCCCCAGTGAGCCCCGCCCCCTCCTCCGCGCCCCCGAGCGAGCCCCGCCCCCTCCTCCGCGCTCCCGAGCCCGCCCGAGCTTCCCCCCCCCCCCCCCGCTTTGGTGGGCCCGGTGGGCCCCGGGCTGCGGGGCCGGGCTGCTTTGCCAGTGCCCGGTGGGGCGGGGGGGGCAGGGCGCTAGAGACACCAGCCAGGCTCCTTCGCGGCCCCCCAGTCCCCCCTGTGTTTCCGCTCCCCTGAGCAGACAGCAGGTGTGAAAAACCAGGGCGGGGTGGGGGTCATTGGCGCCTGTCCCAAATGTGGGGACTGTCCCTGTAAAATGGGGGCAGCTGGTCACCCCTGCGCCTCCTCCCTCCGCTTTCCACTCAAACGCCAGGATCCAACCCCCCCCCCCCCGCTCGCTGGCCGCACCCTGGCGCACTCATTGACACCCGGCTGGCTGGGGGGCGGGCGGGGGGCAGGGCCGGCTCCAGGCACCAGCCCGGCAAGCAGGGGAAGGAGCAGAAAGTCGGGTTCCTCGGCGGCGGGTCGCTCGCTCCCCCTCGGAAGGAAGGGCCTGCTGCCGAATGGCTGCTGAAGAAGAAAGCCGCGCGGTGGAGCAGCCGCCGATCGCGATCGCAGCTTTTTGTTCCCCCTGCTTGGGGCGGCAAAAACCCTGGAGCCGCCCTGGTGCGGGCTGGGGGCACAGACTCGGGGCTGGGGCCAGGGGTGAGAGGTTTGGGGTGCAAGATGGGACTCTGGGCTGGGGAGTGGAGCCGCGGGGGTCGGAGTATGGGAGAGGGCTCCAGGCTGAGGCAGGGAGCTGGGGAGCAGGAGTGGGTAAGGGCTCCGGGCTGGTGGTGCAGACTCAGGGGTAGGGCCAGAAATGAGGGGTTCATGGTGCAGGAGGGGGCTCCAGCCTGGGACCGTTGGCGTCCCCGGCAGGGCAAAGGCCCATCTGCGGCCCAGCGCGTTACAACATCTCCCAGAGACTGCAAGAACCCTAGGGCTGGAAGTGCCCTCGAGAGGCCATCTGCTCCTGGCCCCACACTGAGTCAGGACTAACAATTGTCTGACCAGTCATGACAGGGATGTGTCCAAGCAGCTCTGAAAAACCTCCAGTGACCGAGGTTCCACAGCCTCCCTGGGCAATTTATTCCAGTGTTTAACCACCCTGACAGTTAGGAACTTTTTCCTAATGTCCAACTTAAACCGCCCTTGCTGCAATTTAAGCCCATTGCTTCTTGTCCTGTCCTCAGAGGTTAAGGAGAACAATTTATCACCCTGCTCTTCATAATAACGTAACCACACACCTCCTAGGTCTGCTATCACCTTAGCTAAGGGGACTGTGTCTTTTAGCTCATCCATTTAGCTCCAGAGGTCCTAGGTTCAATCCCACCTACTGGCATCTGTTGGCACCACAAAAACCTTTTTGCACACTTTAAATCTATCATGCCACCCTCAGTCATCTCCAGATGAAACAAACCTAGTTTTTTCAATCTTCCCCCAGAGATCACATTTTTGAGACCTTTATTCATTTTTGTTGCTCTTCTCTGGACTTTCTCCAACTTCTCCAGATCTTTGCTGTAATGTGCTCCCAACTGGACACAATGCTCCAGCCTTACCAGCATGGAGAGGAGCAGAAGAATTACTTCTTGTGTTTTGCTTACAACACTCCTGCTAATAATCTCAGAACAATGTTTGCTTTTTTCGCAACAGTATTGCATTGTAGACTCATACTTCGTTTGTGATCCCCCATAAACCTTAGATTCTTTGCTGCAGTGCCCCTTTCTAGACAGGCAGGTCCCAGGTTTTGGCTGTATGTGCTATTTTTTTCCCCAGGTCATTTATGGTAAAGATTTTGTTGTGAGCATCTGTCATAAACAGATAGTTAAGAGTTAATGCCTCTTTTACCTGTAAAGTGTTAAGAAGCTCAGTAAACCTGGCTGTCACCTGACCAGAGGACCAATAAGGGGACAAGATACTTTCAAATCTTGGTGGAGGGAAGTCTTTGTTTGTGCTGTTTGTTTTGGGGGTTGTTCGCTCTTGGGACTAAGAGGGACCAGACATCAATCCAGGCTCTCCAAATCTTTCTGAATTAGTCTCTCATGTTTCAAACTTGTAAATAACAGCCAGGCAAGGCGTGTTAGTCTTATTTTTGTTTTCTCAACTTGTAAATGTTCCTTTTTGCTGAGAGGATTTTACCTCTGTTTGCTGTAACTTTGAACCTAAGGCTAGAGGGGGTTTCCTCTGGGCTATATGAATCTGATTACCCTGTAAAGTATTTTCCATCCTGATTTTACAGAGATGATTTTTACCTTTCTTTCTTTAATTAAAAGCTTCTTTTTAAGAACCTGATTGATTTTTCCTTGTTTTAAGATCCAAAGGGATTGGATCTGGACTCACCAGGAATTGGTGGGGGAAAGGAGTGGGGGGATGGTTAAATTCTCCTTGTGTTAAGATCCAAGGGGTTGGATCGGTGTTCACCAGGAACTTGGTGAAAAATCCTCTCAAGGCTGCCCAGGGAGGGGAAGGTTTGGGGGGGACAGGAAGTGTTCCAGACGCTGAAATTTCTGGATGGTGGCAGTGTTACCAGATCTAAGCTAGTAATTAAGCTTAGAAGTGTCCATGCAGGTCCCCACATCTGTACCCTAAAGTTCAGAGTGAGGGAGGAATCTTGATAGCATCCAAACACTACCATTCTATCAGGAGAAAGAAAACCAATACAGTTACATTGAAGATGCAGAGCATGCAGAGGGACTGCTGCAAGAAGCCAGCTTTCTCTTTCTTCGCTTGACCAAATGCTGGGTGAAAGTGCAAACACAGCCCCTCCACCACAAATGATGCAGTCGAGTTCTGCTCTATCTTATCCCAAAAGCAGGGGACAGAACGCCTACCAGCCACAAAGTGAGACGGAACTTTTGGACAGGCCGTCTTCCAACTTGCATGGTGAGAGCCAAAGGGAGAGGTCCGAGAGGCTGCAAAGCAGAAAGTGCAATTAAAATGGGTGATTTCAACTCTCCTCATAATGATTGAATAAATGTTATCTCAGGGCGTGACACAGAGAGAACATTTCTAGACACCCTGAAGGCCAGTCCTGAAATCCCTAAGGGACGAGGCAATTCTTGAGTCAGTCCTAAGTGGAGCACAGGATGTGGTCCAAGAGGTGACTATAACTGAACTGCTGGGTAAAAGCAACCACAATGTAATTAAATTTAACCTCCTTGTGTTGCAAATAACACAAAAACTCCACCACAGTAACACTTCACTTGGAAAAGGGGAACAATACAAACCTTAGGAAGGGTGTTCACAAGGGTTACATGCCAGCAAGAAACATGGGAACTATTTACAAACAGCGTAGTACTGGCTCGACTAAATGTGTACCCCAAATCAGCAGCAACAATGAGAGGGCCAAAGAATCAATCTTGGCTTAACAGCCCGGGAGTAGAGGCCACGAGAAGCATCCTTTCAACTCTGGAAGTCAGATCCTAGGGAGGATAATAAGAAGGAAGCAAACTCTGGCTGGTAACTGTGAAAGTACAGTATGGCAGCCATGGAAGAACCTGCTAAAGACAAAAAACTAACGGTAAGTTTTTTTTAAGTCCCAGCAGTGGGGCCACTAGATGACATAGGTGTTAGAGGAGCACTCAAGGACAGAAAGGCCATTACAAGGATGCTAAATTAATTCTTTGGATTGGTCTTCACTGCATTCCCCACATAAGAGCTATTCTTTCTGGGTGACAAATCTGAAGTACAGCCTGTGATAAAGTGGGAATGTTCTCAATGTGTTCTCTGAATACTGTGTGGGTGCCTCAGTTTCCCCAATGCATTTCTTAAGTAGGTGGTGGGATAAGGGTGTGTAATTGTTGCAGAGACTTAGAGGGCCAGTGTGATACCATCTGCACAGAGAATGGCTGATACCTCATCTCCTGGCAACTGATGGCCTGGGCCCCTCCCCTGCAAGGTGCCAACTGAAGGTGTTGGAGGACAAAGAGCTCAGGTGGCCTCCTGGCCTTGGAAAGAGACAAAGGCCAGAGAAAGGGCTGGAGAGTTTCAGTTTGGAGCTGGCTGGGGAAAGAGACGGAGGCACAGACCTGGGGTCTGGCCTCCCTGGCCCCAAAATGGACCCGACTTAGGGGTCTGGTTTCTGTACCTACAAGCTCTGTTTTGGACTGTGTTCCTGTTGTCTAATAAACCTTCTGTTTTACTGGATGGCTGGAGAGTCAGGTCTGACTGCAGAATTGGGGTGCAGGACCCTGTGGCTTCCCCAGGAGCCCTGCCTGTGCAGAATCGCTGTGGGAAGCGAACGGTATGAGAAGAGGCTGCTGAATGCTCCGAGGTCAGACCCAAGAAGGTGGAAGCTGTATGAGCTTCTTGCCCTGGAGACAGTCTGCTCACAGAGAGGAGGCTCCCCCAGAGTCCTGCCTGGCTTTGTATGGAGTAGTTCCAGAGCGTCGCCCCGGTGACTCTGTGACGCTGCCCCACATGTGTCAGTAGAAGAGGTTATAGAAAAAATTACTAAATTAGATAGTAATAAATCACAAGGACCAGACAGGATTCACCCCAGAATTTGGCAGGAACTCAAATCCAAAATTGTAGGACTACTATCTATGGTGTGTAACCTAACACTGAAACTCACATCTGTCCCAGGTGGCTCGGAAGGTAGCTAACGTAACGCCAATTGAAAGAAGAGCTCCAGAGGTGATCCTGGCAATTACAGGCTGGTGAGTCTAACTTCAGTATCAGCCAAATTGGCAGAAACTATAATAGAGAATAGAATTATCAGGCACACAGATTAACATGACTTTCTGGGGAAGAGTCAACATGGCTTTTGTAAAAGGGAATTGAGCCCCAGCAACCTAGTACAATTCTTTGTGGGTGTCAGTCAAAATGGAGACAAGGACCCTCAACAAAGACTTTTAAGGCAAGTAAATAGAATCGTAGAATATCAGGGTTGGAAGGGACCTCAGGAGGTCATCTAGTCCACCCCCCTGCTCAAAGCAGGACCAATTCCCAACTAAATCATCCCAGCCAGGGCTTTGTCAAGCCTGACCTTAAAAACCTCTAAGGAAGGAGATTCCACCACCTCCCTAGGTAACCCATTCCAGAGCTTCACCACCCTCCTAGTGAAAAAGTTTTTCCTAATATCCAACCTAAACCTCCTCCACTGCAACTTGAGACCATTACTTCTTGTTCTGTCATCTGCTACCACTGAGAACAGTCTAGATCCATCCTCTTTGGAACCCCCTTCAGGTAGTTGAAAGCAGCTATCAAATCCCTCCTCAGTCTTCTCTTCTGCAGACTAAACAAGCCCAGTACCCTCAGCCTCTCCTCATAAGTCATGTGCTCCAGCCCCCTAATCATTTTTGCTGTCCTCTGCTGGACTCCCTCCAATTTGTCCACATCCTTCTTGTCGTGTGGGGCCCAAAACTGGACATAATACTCCAGATGAGGCCTCACCAATGCCGAATAGAGGGGAATGATCTTGTCCCTCGATCTGCTGGCAATGCCCCTACTTAAACAGCCCAAAATGCTGTTAGCCTTCTTGGCAACAAGGGCACACTGCTGACTCATATCCAGCTTCTCGTCCGCTGTAACCCTTAGGCCCTTTTCTGCAGAACTGCTGACTAGCCATTCGGTCCCTAGTCTGTAGTCATGGGCTACCAGGAAAGGGCCTGTCATGGATCAGGACTGGTTACAAAATATGAAATAGTGGGAATAGATGGTCAGTCTTCACAATGAAGAGAGGTAAACAGCAGGATTTGTAGAACTGATAAATGAAACTGTTTTTAATTGTTCACCTTATTAATGTAACTTCTGTTCACTATTCACTATACTTGCCTACACTGTAACTTCTGTTCCATAGTGTAATTCAAACTCCATTTTAAAACACTCACTTCATTTTGTAAAAGCTTCCTCCAACCTTCATTTCTGCAAACCCTGCTGTAATCTTATTAGTTTAGTTTACATGTGTGAATGAGGTATGCATGGGTGATAGAATCAACCTCCAGCCCCAGCCTGTCCTGATGAGATAAAGTTCAAATACCAACGGCTGAAGACCTAGACAACAGCCCTAAACAAAGTAAGAAGCATCCACCCTAAAAAGAAAAGGACAACAGAACAACAGAGGGAAGATCAAAGCCAGGTCCCAGGCTGACAGTCACGCCTGCAACTGACGGGTGATCAAGCAAACCCAGAGGCGGCGTGACACAGCAAGACCTAGGAACTTTGAATCCAAACTAAACTCCTATAAAAAGGGAAGGGTGAGATGAGAGACTTTGGGTAACGTTCTGCTATCAACATCAAGGAGCATCGGTGCGCGCCCCACAGAGACCCGGCTCCTCCTCGTGCTCAGCTTTCCTGGCCAGTTAGCTGCCACGAGCTCCGATCCCAAGCTGCAAACTCAAACTGCAATCAGGACTGGTAACTATCCAGCAGCTGCAGAACATTTTGGGGTGTGTGTGTGTGTGTAAGTGTATGTGTATAAGCATTAAGGTATTTGCTAATAGTTACGGATTAATAATAAATGTGGCATCTTTGTCTTGACCCCTAAAACGATCCTGTGTAAGTTTGTGGGACAACATTATTGGTGGAGAATGCGAAAGGGGGAGCAAGCATAGAATCCACAGTTATTATAAAATTCGTGTGCACACTGCCAGCTTTAGCGAGCCTGGCACTAGAGAAAAAAGTGTAAACTTTCAGTTAATTAACCAAACTCTGAAGGATATAGGAGTTTAGGTTTAAATTGTGGTGTAGAGGTACATACACCCTCAGCCGTAGCAAGACTGAGCTAAAGAGGAGAACTTAGTGTTTCTCACTCTGATCCGGGGAAGGATCTGGATCCGGGAAGGATTTGTATAATTGGTGTATGAACCCTCGGTGATAGCAGACCGAGTAATACAGAGGGAAACTTGGTGTCTCTTCCTTTGGCCCAGAGAGGGTTAAGTTGTTCCTTTAGGAGTTAAAAAGGGAAAATTGTTATTTGTAAGTCACTCCTTTAGGAATTGGAGGTTCTAGTATTCTGATATTTATCAGCTCGGTTTCCTGTGTTGTACTTGGCTATGGCACACTTGTTAGGGAAAATGTTTAGGAAGACACAGTCTAAAGACATCTTTAGAGAAAAACAGGGAACACTGTCTTTTGTCCAAGAGCCCACACCCTTTAAACAAGTACTACAGAGGTTTGGACACAGCCCGTGGACGGAAGGGGGGCTGGGAAATGTGTGTACTATTTCAAATTTGAAGAATAGGCTGGCAAGGTATATAATCCTGTACAAGCCTACTCCAACTAAAAGGAATTCAGCAGCAATCTGGCTTTTGTGGGACGCATGCAGGGATTTATACTCCCGCTTGGCATCCTGCCAGGAGGATGCCTCCCTGCATGAAAAACTCACTCATATGGAAAAAGAGGCAGACAGATGGAAAGTGGTAGCGACAGGGGTGCAAAGCCAGTTAGACCCTCTCCGGGAAGCACTCAGGGAGTGCAAACAAAGAGAAAAGAAGTTAGAGGAACAAGTCGGGGAAAAGGAAAAAAAAATAGAAAAAAAAGAAATCAAATCAGGGGCAACAAGAGGGTCTAAGAGAGGCTGCAGGAATCTGGCTGCTGTGGGATGCCTGTAATGACAGCTACCTCCACCTAACAGCCTGTAAAAAGAAAAAAAAAAAGAAAACATTTAAAATCCCAGAAGGGGCAGTCTTTTAGGACCCCTCTGGAGAGTGGGAAGGGGGATATCTGGGTAGATTCCTCCTCCCAAGGCCAAAATGCCATGGCAACAGTAACAACAGTGCCTGCTTCTGCCTCAAACCTCCAGGCCATGGCAAAATGGCTGGGAATTTTAAAATAAAAAATTTAAAGTCACAAAGAAATGAACCACCTAATTAGCATTTGTGCAGCCCCAAGTACCAAACACACTGTGGCAAAGACTGAGCAGGGTCTGCCATGTGGGAGCACTGTGCTAATTTGTTTCTAAGCTTCTATTTTTCAGGCTCTGAACCAGAACATCAGAAGAGCTGGTACCAGCTGAAGAGTTATAAAATACCATGGTTATAGTGTCGCGACAAAGTCTGTGTTCAGTGTTCTATGTTGCAAGTTCTGTGTCTGTCTCTAGTGGTGTGTGTTCAGTGTTCTGTGTTGCATGTTCTGTGTCTGTCTCTAGTGGTGTGTGTTCAGTGTTCTGTGTTGCATGTTCTGTGTCTGTCTCTAGTGGTGTGTGTTCAGTGTTCTGTGTTGCATGTTCTGTGTCTGTCTCTAGTGGTGTCCTGTGCTAGCATTGGGTCCAGAAAAGAAAAAGAAATACTACACTAGACAGGACAAATGTCTTTTCCTCTCTCTACTTCCCCCCAGTCCATCCAACTTAGCAATCATCACTTGTGTCCAAAAAACCTTTGGTCCCCAGTGCATCAGGTTTATTTTTTGTTAGGTTCTCTAATAGTCATTTTGTTGTTAATGTTTGTTATTGATACATTTGTATTGTTGGTTACATTTGCTTATATTGTTAATTTCACACTTTCCTCTATGCACTCTGGTTCTACTCCCCCAAGCCCTAAAGGGTAGTTCTTGGGCCCCCATAACCTGTAAGACCTTGGCCCATAATTGTAAGGCCCCATCTTTCAGGTCCCCAAAAACCTCTTAAAAACAACTGTTAAAAATAGGGGATTCTGCAACATTTTAGCAACAAAATTTTAGTTTAAGTCCAAATCAGCTTAACCTTGCATGACAACTGTGATCCTCCTACAAAACCTTGTTGTGTGTGCTTAAGGAGGTCCTGAACTCAGTAACTTTCATTGTTTAATGGCTATTGCAGCATCAAACTTGGTCCTCATTTTATTTGTCAATGTACCCAATGATTGTAATGGTTTTTCATTTATGTGTAGGTTATATCGGGTGTTTAGTCATTTATAATAGGTTTAGTTATATTCACCTAGTTATAATTATTTGGTTTGTTTGCAAAAGATCACCTTGCCCTACAATGTTAACAACTACTGTAATGATCATAAATCAAGGGGCAAAGTGTTGTAGAAGCAGCCCACCTGGTCAGCAGTTCTAAACACAATTTTTCATGCCCTCATTGTCCTATAAGTAATCCTAACTGTTATGTTGGTTCTGGCTTAAAACAGTTACATAAAGTGTGACCCATTCAATGCCCCTGGATTGAAGGGTCAAAAGGGGGACAATGTAGAACTGATAAATGAAACTGTTTTTAATTGTTCACTTTATTAATGTAACTTCTGTTCACTATTCACTATACTTGCCTACACTGTAACTTCTGTTCCATATTGTAATTCAAACTCCATTTTAAAACACTCACTCCATTTTGTAAAAGCTTCCTCCAACCTTCATTTCTGCAAACCCTGCTGTAATCTTATTAGTTTAGTTTACATGTGTGAATAAGGTATGCATGGGTGATAGAATCAACCTCCAGCCCCAGCCTGTCCTGATGAGATAAAGTTCAAATACCAAGGGCTGAAGACCTAGACAACAGCCCTAAACAAAGTAAGAAGCATCCACCCTAAAAAGAAAAGGACAACAGAACAACAGAGGGAAGATCAAAGCCAGGTCCCAGGCTGACAGTCACGCCTGCAACTGACGGGTGATCAAGCAAACCCAGAGGCGGCGTGACACAGCGAGACCTAGGAACTTTGAATCCAAACTAAACTCCTATAAAAAGGGAAGGGTGAGATGAGAGACTTTGGGTAACGTTCTGCTATCAACATCAAGGAGCATCGGTGCGCGCCCGACACAGACCCGGCTCCTCCTCGTGCTCAGCTTTCCTGGCCAGTTAGCTGCCATGAGCTCCGATCCCAAGCTGCAAACTCAAACTGCAATCAGGACTGGTAACTATCCAGCAGCTGCAGAACATTTTGGGGGGTGTGTGTGTGTGTGTAAGTGTATGTGTATAAGCATTAAGGTATTTGCTAATAGTTACGGATTAATAATAAAATGTGGCATCTTTGTCTTGACCCCTAAAACGATCCTGTGTAAGTTTGTGGGACAACAGATTCCCCCACCTCCCTGCAGAGGTTCTGCACAGGGACCAGGGCTGTTCAACACATTCATTAATGATCTGGAAAAAGGGGTAAACAGTGAGGTGCTGAAGTTCAGAGATGATAGAAAAATTCTTCACACTAGTTTAGGTCAAAGCAGATGTCATCAGACGTCACCGGTGTGGGGCTCTGCTCTGTTCAGTGTTGATACCAGTCGGCTGCATGGTGTTCCCTCTGCGTGCTGCCCCGGCTCTGCAGATCGCTGGCACAGCAAACCCCGAGAGAACCCCCAAGGACCACAGACTCTGATAAGGTACCCAGGCACGCGGCCAGGTTTACTGCCAAACAAAACAGTCTCTAACTCCCCAGATCAGATGTCTACGGTTCTGCTAGTACATAGTGCCCCCGGCAATGGACCGGCTCAGTCAGTGGGGGGACTCTCCGCTGCCCCGTAGGCTGGACAAAGACACCGCTCCAGGGGTGTGTTCTTATACACAGGTACAAACGAGTTACACATCACTCCTGACGTGCCGAGGTACAACCCCTCTGCGTGTTGGGGTGCTGCCTCTCCCCTGGTACAGGTTGGTTTGAACAAACAAGTCTGTCCATCGTATTATCCTTCTGACCCTGTCGTCTTTAGGATGGGCCGGCCTCTTCCTCATTATCTCTGTGGAATGTCTTCGTACCGGAATGTTCTGGTGCCATCCTGGCCCGTGTTTATCCTGTTAGTGCTTGACACCCTTTAGCTATGTGTAACGTAATATCTCATTGAAAGATGACAGGGCCAGAAAGAGTTAATTACCTCCCAGACTGACCTGACCCAGGGCCAAACTTTAGAGACTGGTTAGGAAGATCTGTAAATGAACAGAGCTTTGAAATGCAGCCGGCATTGTTAGAGGTAGAAGGGGCGGTGTTTGCTAAGGGCTTGGGATGTAACAAACAAGGCTTGTCTATCACTATAGCTTTGATTCAAAGCTCAAAAAAGGAATATTAACATTTAGAAAGACACTTGAGTGAAATAGTATTATTGTCTATGTGTCTCTTTGAAGGTTGTGGTAACCTGTATCTGAACTGTTTAATGGATAAATTACCCTGTGCTAATTGCCAGGATGTTTGGGAGAAGGAATTAAGCCTATTGTTTTCTCAGGTCGAAAGGCTGCTGGAAATGTATAAAAACCCTGGGACACGATCCTGCTTCATCTCAGATCTGCTTTGGGTTTCAAGAGTGGGAAATCTTAAGCCATAAGGATTGAGATCCCCAGTCACTGACTGGAGTCACCCAGAATATGGAAATTTGACTGTAACCTATGAACTATTTCTAAAAGGACTTTTGGCAACTACAAGCTCATCTCTGCTGTGTCAAGTCTGTCTGTATATTGATCTTTCAACCAACTCTCTCTCTTTCTTTTTGTAATAAATTTTAGTTTAGTTAATAAGAATTGGCTATAGCGTGTATTTTCGGTAAGATCTAAGTTATAGTTGGACCTGGGTGTGTGGCTGATCCTTTAGGGTTGGAAGAACCTTTTCATTTATATGATAAGAAGTTCTGTAATCATCAGCGTATCTGACAGGTGTGTCTGGACAGAGGCCTGAGGCTGGGCACTTTAAGGGAACCGCGTTGTTTGAACTTCTACGTAACCAGGGGCAGCTCTACGTATTTTGCCGCTCCAAGCACTGCAGGCAGGCTGCCTTTGGCGGCTTCCCTGCAGGAGGTCCCCAGTCCCACGGATTCGGTGGCATGCCGGCAGGGAGGTCCTCCAAAGCTGTGGGACCAGCGGACCCTCCACAGGCATGCCGCCAAAGGCAATCTGCCTGCCGCCCTCAAGGCGACCAGCAGAGCGCCCCCCATGACTTGCCCCCAAGCACGCGCTTGGCGTGCTGGTGCCTGGAGCCGCCCCGTAAGTAACCAGTGAGGTGCTACAGAAGCTGTTCTGTGCTGGTTTTTAAATCTAAGTATTGGAATATCCACCAGCGTTTGGGGTTTGTCTGCCCCGTTTGGTTTGCAGTTCACCCGGACTGAGTGACCTCAGCTGGCTCCCATGGGCAGCACCGTCACAACGTCCAATTAGTAGCCTTCTCCTTGCCAGCTTCTGTGAGCAGGGCTTGCCTCTGGCTCGCAGCCTAACTGTGCTCCATGTTAGCAAAGCCTTGACCATTACTTTGGTTCAGGCCTCATCCCAGGCCTCTGATACTGAGGGATTATGGCTCAGGGCCTCATCTTACTAAAGCAGAGGGTGAAGAGTTCAGATTCACAGAATCTCAGGGTTGGGAGGGACCTCAGGAGCTATCTAGTCCCACCCCCTGCTCAAAGGAGGACCAATCCCCAGATTTTTGCCCCAGATCTCTAAATGGCCCCCCAAGGGATCTCTCAGAACTGGATGACCAGGCAACAAAATGGCAAATGAATTTCAATGGCCCTAAATGCAAAGAACTTGATTGAAAAATACACCCCCCCCCACCCACTCACAGGTGTAGAATAGGTTTTTTTTCTAAACGAACACTTACCACAATCTTGGACTCATTGTGGACAATTCTCAGAAAAATTCAGCTCAGTACACAGCAGCAGAGAAAGAAGTGAACAGAACGTGGAGACCCGTTAGCAAAGAGATAGAAACTAAAACAGAAAGTAGCATACTCCCACGATGTAAATCCATGGTCTGCCAGCCCCTGGAAGCCTGAGCCCAGCTCTGGGCCTGCCATTCAAAAAGGACAGAACAGCTGCAGAAACAATTCAGTGAAGGGCAAAAAGATCAATCATATGGAAAGACTAAAAAGCTTCACTTGATTCAGTGCAGAAAAGCGGTGATTAAGGGATACAACTGAGCTGTATAAAACCATGAATGGTGTCAAAAGAGTGAAAAGCGAAGGATTATTTAATGTTGCCCCTCCTTCAAGACCGAGGGCATGATTCTGACAAAATGAAACAGGCCACAGGTTGAATATAAAGAAGAGGCACACACCGAAAATGGGATATGCAGTTTCAGGATCATTGTGAAGGCAAAAAGAATCCATAGTTAAAAGAAATTCCTATAGAATGGCGTTATGAAGGGTTATTAGAAAAGCTGCTCAGGGCTGGAACCACTAAACTTCTCACTGCCAGCACCAGAGATGGGACTGCAAAGAGAGAACTCCCTAGAAGTGCCCTCTCCCGCTGTAACGTTGGGGCTGGCCGAAAAGCCCCCCTAAGGGCAGACTGCAGAGCAGGGGGCACACAGAAGTGCTGTAACAGACAGCAGCTGCCACTGACAATGCTCAGTGCTGGGGAGATTCTGTACTAAAAAAATACAAATTCTGCTCTGAAAAATGTAAAAATTCTGCATATTCTGTCTGTTAAAATAATGCAATATGATCATGCCGGTTTCAATTATTTTGGTAATTTATTTCAAAATACCTGTCAGCAAGTGTGTCTGTAACAATACAGACCAAAAAACAAAAAAAAAGACTCAGATTCCTTCCTAGGCACATTGATACAGATCTGAGTAATAATTCATTTAAACCACAGAACCGTATTTCCCACACCCCTCAGAAGCAGTGCAAAGGCCGGGGGCAGTCAGGATAATGGAGGAACTGAGGGAGAGGGAAGTAAATTGCTGCGAAGGAGCCTGGGTGTGAACTTGGTGGGTTGTTGGATGTGGGTGGGAGACATATGGGAACAGGGTTTTTAGGGGGAGGGGGGCAGGGAGGGATTGTGAGGGAGCTTCCCCCATGCAGCCCCTGGCCAACCACTAGCCTCTCCCATCCAGTCAGGCACATCTGCCTCCATCCCCACGTGGCCCTGCACCCCCCCTTCGTGCATGCTCCATGCGGTCACCACCCTAGCTGAGCCCACCCCCCTCTGTCCCCCCCACCAGCCCCACGTGCCCTGCTCTGCCAGGAATGCAGCCGCTGCTGGCTGTCCTGGTGCCACAGCAGCCCCTGGTGGCTGAAAGGCAGAACTGCACTGCTTCTTGGGAGGAAAAACTTCTGCCCTGGCCATGAACTCTGCAGGAAGGCAGGGGTGCAGAATCCCCCAGGACATGCTTCAGGGCAGGAGACGAGTACGGAGCGCGGCTGAGCTCCGTCCGCCTCTACTGACAAGATGAGGGGGAAGCGCGAAGGCAGGGGTGCAGAATCCCCCAGGACATGCTTCAGGGCAGGAGACGAGCGAGTACGGAGCGCAGCGGCTGAGCTCCGTCCGCCTTTACTGACAAGCTGAGGGGGAAGCGCGAAGGCAGGGGTGCAGAATCCCCCAGGACATGCTTCAGGGCAGGAGACGAGCGAGTACGGAGCGCGGCTGAGCTCCGTCCGCCTTTGCTGACAAGATGAGGGGGAAGCACGAAGGCAGGGGTGCAGAATCCCCCAGGACATGCTTCAGGGCAGGAGACGAGCGAGTACGGAGCGCAGCGGCTGAGCTCCGTCCGCCTTTACTGACAAGCTGAGGGGGAAGCGCGAAGGCAGGGGTGCAGAATCCCCCAGGACATGCTTCAGGGCAGGAGACGAGCGAGTACGGAGCGCAGCGGCTGAGCTCCGTCCGCCTTTACTGACAAGCTGAGGGGGAAGCACGAAGGCAGGGGTGCAGAATCCCCCAGGACATGCTTCAGGGCAGGAGACGAGTACGGAGTGTGTCTGAGCTCCGTCTGCCTTTACTGACAAGATGAGGGGGAAGCGCGAAGGCAGGGGTGCAGAATCCCCCAAGGACATGCTTCAGGGCAGGAGACGAGCGAGTACGGAGCGCGTCTGAGCTCCGTCCGCCTCTACTGACAAGATGAGGGGGAAGCGCGAAGGCAGGGGTGCAGAATCCCCCAGGACATGCTTCAGGGCAGGAGACGAGCGAGTACGGAGCGCAGCGGCTGAGCTCCGTCCGCCTTTACTGACAAGATGAGGGGGAAGCGCGAAGGCAGGGGTGCAGAATCCCCCAGGACATGCTTCAGGGCAGGAGACGAGTACGGAGTGTGTCTGAGCTCCGTCCGCCTTTACTGACAAGATGAGAGGGAAGCGCGAAGGCAGGGGTGCAGAATCCCCCAGGACATGCTTCAGGGCAGGAGATGAGCGAGTACGGAGCGCAGCGGCTGAGCTCCGTCCGCCTTTACTGACAAGATGAGGGGGAAGCGCGAAGGCAGGGGTGCAGAATCCCCCAGGACATGCTTCAGGGCAGGAGACGAGTACGGAGTGTGTCTGAGCTCCGTCTGCCTTTACTGACAAGATGAGGGGGAAGCGCGAAGGCAGGGGTGCAGAATCCCCCAGGACATGCTTCAGGGCAGGAGACGAGTACGGAGTGTGTCTGAGCTCCGTCTGCCTTTACTGACAAGATGAGAGGGAAGCAGGAAGGCAGGGGTGCAGAATCCCCCAGGACATGCTTCAGGGCAGGAGACGAGTACGGAGTGTGTCTGAGCTCCGTCTGCCTTTACTGACAAGATGAGAGGGAAGCAGGAAGGCAGGGGTGCAGAATCCCCCAGGACATGCTTCAGGGCAGGAGACGAGCGAGTACGGAGCGCGTCTGAGCTCCGTCCGCCTTTACTGACAAGATGAGAGGGAAGCAGGAAGGCAGGGGTGCAGAATCCCCCAGGACATGCTTCAGGGCAGGAGACGAGTACGGAGTGTGTCTGAGCTCCGTCTGCCTTTACTGACAAGCTGAGGGGGAAGCGCGAAGGCAGGGGTGCAGAATCCCCCAGGACATGCTTCAGGGCAGGAGATGAGCGAGTACGGAGCGCAGCGGCTGAGCTCCGTCCGCCTTTACTGACAAGCTGAGGGGGAAGCACAAAGGCAGGGGTGCAGAATCCCCCAGGACATGCTTCAGGGCAGGAGACGAGCGAGTACGGAGCGCAGCGGCTGAGCTCCGTCCGCCTTTACTGACAAGCTGAGGGGGAAGCGCGAAGGCAGGGGTGCAGAATCCCCCAGGACATGCTTCAGGGCAGGAGACGAGCAAGTACGGAGCGCAGCGGCTGAGCTCCGTCCGCCTTTACTGACAAGATGAGGGGGAAGCACGAAGGCAGGGGTGCAGAATCCCCCAGGACATGCTTCAGGGCAGGAGACGAGCGAGTACGGAGCGCAGCGGCTGAGCTCCGTCCGCCTTTACTGACAAGCTGAGGGGGAAGCGCGAAGGCAGGGGTGCAGAATCCCCCAGGACATGCTTCAGGGCAGGAGACGAGCGAGTACGGAGCGCAGCGGCTGAGCTCCGTCCGCCTTTACTGACAAGCTGAGGGGGAAGCGCGAAGGCAGGGGTGCAGAATCCCCCAGGACATGCTTCAGGGCAGGAGACGAGCACGGAGTGTGTCTGAGCTCCGTCTGCCTTTACTGACAAGATGAGGGGGAAGCACAAAGGCAGGGGTGCAGAATCCCCCAGGACATGCTTCAGGGCAGGAGACGAGCGAGTACGGAGCGCAGCGGCTGAGCTCCGTCCGCCTTTACTGACAAGCTGAGGGGGAAGCACAAAGGCAGGGGTGCAGAATCCCCCAGGACATGCTTCAGGGCAGGAGACGAGCGAGTACGGAGCGCAGCGGCTGAGCTCCGTCCGCCTTTACTGACAAGCTGAGGGGGAAGCGCGAAGGCAGGGGTGCAGAATCCCCCAGGACATGCTTCAGGGCAGGAGACGAGCGAGTACGGAGCGCAGCGGCTGAGCTCCGTCCGCCTTTACTGACAAGCTGAGGGGGAAGCGCGAAGGCAGGGGTGCAGAATCCCCCAGGACATGCTTCAGGGCAGGAGACGAGCGAGTACGGAGCGCAGCGGCTGAGCTCCGTCCGCCTTTACTGACAAGCTGAGGGGGAAGCACGAAGGCAGGGGTGCAGAATCCCCCAGGACATGCTTCAGGGCAGGAGACGAGCACGGAGTGTGTCTGAGCTCCGTCTGCCTTTACTGACAAGATGAGGGGGAAGCGCGAAGGCAGGGGTGCAGAATCCCCCAAGGACATGCTTCAGGGCAGGAGACGAGCGAGTACGGAGCGCGTCTGAGCTCCGTCCGCCTCTACTGACAAGATGAGGGGGAAGCGCGAAGGCAGGGGTGCAGAATCCCCCAGGACATGCTTCAGGGCAGGAGACGAGCGAGTACGGAGCGCAGCGGCTGAGCTCCGTCCGCCTTTACTGACAAGATGAGGGGGAAGCGCGAAGGCAGGGGTGCAGAATCCCCCAGGACATGCTTCAGGGCAGGAGACGAGTACGGAGTGTGTCTGAGCTCCGTCCGCCTTTACTGACAAGATGAGAGGGAAGCGCGAAGGCAGGGGTGCAGAATCCCCCAGGACATGCTTCAGGGCAGGAGATGAGCGAGTACGGAGCGCAGCGGCTGAGCTCCGTCCGCCTTTACTGACAAGATGAGGGGGAAGCGCGAAGGCAGGGGTGCAGAATCCCCCAGGACATGCTTCAGGGCAGGAGATGAGCGAGTACGGAGCGCAGCGGCTGAGCTCCGTCCGCCTTTACTGACAAGCTGAGGGGGAAGCACGAAGGCAGGGGTGCAGAATCCCCCAGGACATGCTTCAGGGCAGGAGACGAGTACGGAGTGTGTCTGAGCTCCGTCTGCCTTTACTGACAAGATGAGGGGGAAGCGCGAAGGCAGGGGTGCAGAATCCCCCAGGACATGCTTCAGGGCAGGAGACGAGTACGGAGTGTGTCTGAGCTCCGTCTGCCTTTACTGACAAGATGAGAGGGAAGCAGGAAGGCAGGGGTGCAGAATCCCCCAGGACATGCTTCAGGGCAGGAGACGAGCGAGTACGGAGCGCGTCTGAGCTCCGTCCGCCTTTACTGACAAGATGAGGGGGAAGCAGGAAGGCAGGGGTGCAGAATCCCCCAGGACATGCTTCAGGGCAGGAGACGAGTACGGAGTGTGTCTGAGCTCCGTCTGCCTTTACTGACAAGATGAGAGGGAAGCAGGAAGGCAGGAGTGCAGAATCCCCCAGGACATGCTTCAGGGCAGGAGACGAGCGAGTACGGAGCGCGTCTGAGCTCCGTCCGCCTTTACTGACAAGATGAGAGGGAAGCAGGAAGGCAGGGGTGCAGAATCCCCCAGGACATGCTTCAGGGCAGGAGACGAGTACGGAGTGTGTCTGAGCTCCGTCTGCCTTTACTGACAAGCTGAGGGGGAAGCGCGAAGGCAGGGGTGCAGAATCCCCCAGGACATGCTTCAGGGCAGGAGATGAGCGAGTACGGAGCGCAGCGGCTGAGCTCCGTCCGCCTTTACTGACAAGCTGAGGGGGAAGCACAAAGGCAGGGGTGCAGAATCCCCCAGGACATGCTTCAGGGCAGGAGACGAGCGAGTACGGAGCGCAGCGGCTGAGCTCCGTCCGCCTTTACTGACAAGCTGAGGGGGAAGCGCGAAGGCAGGGGTGCAGAATCCCCCAGGACATGCTTCAGGGCAGGAGACGAGAAAGTACGGAGCGCAGCGGCTGAGCTCCGTCCGCCTTTACTGACAAGCTGAGGGGGAAGCGCGAAGGCAGGGGTGCAGAATCCCCCAGGACATGCTTCAGGGCAGGAGACGAGCGAGTACGGAGCGCAGCGGCTGAGCTCCGTCCGCCTTTACTGACAAGCTGAGGGGGAAGCGCGAAGGCAGGGGTGCAGAATCCCCCAGGACATGCTTCAGGGCAGGAGACGAGCGAGTACGGAGCGCAGCGGCTGAGCTCCGTCCGCCTTTACTGACAAGCTGAGGGGGAAGCGCGAAGGCAGGGGTGCAGAATCCCCCAGGACATGCTTCAGGGCAGGAGACGAGTACGGAGTGTGTCTGAGCTCCGTCTGCCTTTACTGACAAGCTGAGGGGGAAGCACAAAGGCAGGGGTGCAGAATCCCCCAGGACATGCTTCAGGGCAGGAGACGAGCGAGTACGGAGCGCAGCGGCTGAGCTCCGTCCGCCTTTACTGACAAGCTGAGGGGGAAGCACAAAGGCAGGGGTGCAGAATCCCCCAGGACATGCTTCAGGGCAGGAGACGAGCGAGTACGGAGCGCAGCGGCTGAGCTCCGTCCGCCTTTACTGACAAGCTGAGGGGGAAGCGCGAAGGCAGGGGTGCAGAATCCCCCAGGACATGCTTCAGGGCAGGAGACGAGCGAGTACGGAGCGCAGCGGCTGAGCTCCGTCCGCCTTTACTGACAAGCTGAGGGGGAAGCGCGAAGGCAGGGGTGCAGAATCCCCCAGGACATGCTTCAGGGCAGGAGACGAGCGAGTACGGAGCGCAGCGGCTGAGCTCCGTCCGCCTTTACTGACAAGCTGAGGGGGAAGCACAAAGGCAGGGGTGCAGAATCCCCCAGGACATGCTTCAGGGCAGGAGACGAGCGAGTACGGAGCGCAGCGGCTGAGCTCCGTCCGCCTTTACTGACAAGCTGAGGGGGAAGCGCGAAGGCAGGGGTGCAGAATCCCCCAGGACATGCTTCAGGGCAGGAGACGAGCGAGTACGGAGCGCAGCGGCTGAGCTCCGTCCGCCTTTACTGACAAGCTGAGGGGGAAGCGCGAAGGCAGGGGTGCAGAATCCCCCAGGACATGCTTCAGGGCAGGAGACGAGTACGTAGTGTGTCTGAGCTCCGTCTGCCTTTACTGACAAGCTGAGGGGGAAGCACAAAGGCAGGGGTGCAGAATCCCCCAGGACATGCTTCAGGGCAGGAGACGAGCGAGTACGGAGCGCAGCGGCTGAGCTCCGTCCGCCTTTACTGACAAGCTGAGGGGGAAGCACAAAGGCAGGGGTGCAGAATCCCCCAGGACATGCTTCAGGGCAGGAGACGAGCGAGTACGGAGCGCAGCGGCTGAGCTCCGTCCGCCTTTACTGACAAGCTGAGGGGGAAGCGCGAAGGCAGGGGTGCAGAATCCCCCAGGACATGCTTCAGGGCAGGAGACGAGTACGGAGCGCAGCGGCTGAGCTCCGTCCGCCTTTACTGACAAGCTGAGGGGGAAGCGCGAAGGCAGGGGTGCAGAATCCCCAGGACATGCTTCAGGGCAGGAGACGAGCGAGTACGGAGCGCAGCGGCTGAGCTCCGTCCGCCTTTACTGACAAGCTGAGGGGGAAGCACAAAGGCAGGGGTGCAGAATCCCCCAGGACATGCTTCAGGGCAGGAGACGAGCGAGTACGGAGCGCAGCGGCTGAGCTCCGTCCGCCTTTACTGACAAGCTGAGGGGGAAGCGCGAAGGCAGGGGTGCAGAATCCCCCAGGACATGCTTCAGGGCAGGAGACGAGCGAGTACGGAGCGCAGCGGCTGAGCTCCGTCCGCCTTACTGACAAGCTGAGGGGGAAGCGCGAAGGCAGGGGTGCAGAATCCCCCAGGACATGCTTCAGGGCAGGAGACGAGTGAGTACGGAGCGCGTCTGAGCTCCGTCCGCCTTTACTGACAAGCTGAGGGGGAAGCGCGAAGGCAGGGGTGCAGAATCCCCCAGGACATGCTTCAGGGCAGGAGACGAGCAAGTACGAGCGGAGCGGCTGAGCTCCGTCCGCCTTTACTGACAAGATGAGGGGGAAGCACGAAGGCAGCTCCCCCCGACAAGTGATGCAGCTGAGTTTCCTACCTGTGGGTCTATTGCAGGGGTCACCAACCCACCATGCATTGGATGAGCCTTACCCTGGGCAAACCCCCAGGGGCGGTGCCAGACTCTTCCCTCTGGGGGGGCTGAGGTGGGCTAGATAGAAAATTGGAGGGGTGCACCCCCCATGAGGCCCTGCCCCCTCTGTGACTCCACCCACTGCTCCTCCCCCAGCAAATGCAAGCCCCGCCTCCTCATCTCCCCCTGCGGCCCCACCCCCCTTGGCCAGGTCAGAGGCAGAGCCGGGCAGTGCAGGGGGCTGCTCTTCTGGCTGGAGCCATGGTACCGGTGGCCTTGTGCTCCCCCTTCTCCTCCTGCTGTTGGTTGTGCCTGAGGCCCTGGGGCTGTAGATGCTCCTCATCTTCCCGCTGCCCTTCAACTGCTTGCAGCCCGTAAGAGCCGCCCGGGTTGGGAGCCTGGTTCCAGGGCTGGCAAAGCCCTTGGGGAGCAGCGACTGCAGGGGGCTGCAGGGAGCCGCAGAGCCTCCAGATGCCCCAGGCGATGTCCTGTGTGTTGAGTCCCAGATCTCATGCTTCAGGGATTCAGCTGGTCTCCTGCAGGCATCAGGAAAGACAGAGCCCTCCCCTGGTGTATTCTGGGCATTATTTCTCCAGTGTCAGCGACTGGCCATGCCTGGAGATGGGCCCCCACCAGGCTGGCTCAACAAATTGTCCTTCACAGATGCTTGGCTGGTGCATCTTGCTCACACGAGCAGGGTCAAAATGCCCATTTTGGGGGTCAGGAAGGAATTTTACTGTGGAGACTTTTTTCCCCACCTATCAGACCCCACCCCCCATGATCTCCATGTCACCTGCAGCTGGGGCTGACCCTCCACCCCCAAGCCCCATGTCACCCACAGCTGGGTGCAGTGTAGGGCTCCTCCCAGACACTGTCCAAAGCCTGTAGGCCCGTGACTTTGGGGAGGTGGGGAAGGTGGTCAGACCCAGAAGCCTCCACTCCATGGGGGACCTTGAAGGCCAGCGCCCACGTCCTGCTCCGAGAAGATCTGTGCTCAGGGAGGGGGCTGCTACCCCAGCCACAGGCTCCGCGCAAAGCTTGCTGCAGGAGACACCATGAGGGGGCAGGGCAGAGAGATTGGGGCAGCTGAGCCTGGGGTGGGGCTAGGTGGGGTGCTCCGGGAATGACTTTGCCTGGGGCTGAGGAGCCGGGTCTCCCCCATGGCAGAGAACGGGGGGTGCTGAAGGCAGCTGGACCGTCCCAGGACGCTGAAGGTGACGCTATGGAGCCAGATGGCACCACGGCGAGCTCAGTGGCTGGGCAGAAGCCCCCGTGCAGGTCCTCCAGCCCGGACTCCGTCCTTTCCCTGTCCTGCAGGAGGGGCTCAGGAGGCCTTGGCTTTCCGGCGCTGGCTGCCCCAGGCCAGCAGGGACAGGGTGGTCGTCACGGCTCCCAGGGTCCCATAGAAGAGCAGTAGGGGAAAGGTGCCCTGCAAAGTAAAGCCGGTGGGTGAGAAGTGCTGGGGGGAGGGGAGTGTCTGCTCCCCCTCCCCCCGGGGCCTCGTGCTGCTACCCCCAGCTCAGCACGTATCTCCGGCCCTGCGGGCTGGCCCAGAGGAGATTCCAGTCCTGGCTCGAGCTGCAGCAGCTCCTGGCCGCAGCCAAGCGAGCAGCCATCGCCCGCAGCCGGCTGGATCCCCTGCAGCCTCCCAGCCACCACACCCTGAGGCCAGAGCTCCTGCAGCAGCCACCGTGCCCTGGGCCCCCTACTGCTGGAGAGACCAGATGCTACAGGGAAGAGTCCGGACGACCCCTGTACTGCACCCCCCTCCACCCACGACGCAGAGACGGGCACCGGCCCCGCCCAACACACGGCCCGGGCCCCCGCCCCTCACCTCACGCAGACACTTGTAGCCATGGTAGCGCCCGGAGCACACGCACTGGACGAGCCCGGGGCCGTCAGGGCTGCACTGGGAGTTCTCTGGGCACAGCCAGGCTGAGCAGAACCAGATAGGAGACGAGGTTGGAACCAGGGCTGGGCCAAGGCCCCCACGCCGCAGCAGGGAGCAACATGCAGACGGGGTGGGGAAAGCCCAGCTCCCGGGCAGGGTGGCCAGGGCAGCCCTTGCAGTAGTCCCTGCCTCAGCGAGGTTCAGGGAACTGAGGGGTGAGAGAACAGGCCCAGCCTGGTGGGGGAGGGCAGAGCCGGGCATAGGCCGGGCGGTGGGGGCTGTATTTCTGTTGCAGGTGGTGGCGGGGGAGCCCTGCTCTGGACACCTGCCTGGGACACCCTGCCCCTAGTGCCTCCCACTTCAGCTGCCATGGGCTCTTTCCAGCCTGGGGCCTCAGGGGAGCTGTTCTGGGGGCCCTCCCCACCCCATCCCGGGCCCCCCAGTACTGAGCCCCTCTCCCCACACTGTACCAAGCTCCCCCGAGCTGTTGCAGAGGTTCCTCTGTCCCTGGCAGGTACGGCTGTCCCCATGGGTGGTGTTGAGGTCCCAGGCCATGCTCCCTCCAGGGCACTCCAGGGCACGCGGCAGGGATCTGGACAAGAGAGAGTCAGAGGTGGGGGTCAGAACACCCTGCAGGGCAGGGCAGCTCTGAGCAGTGGGAGGGGCTCAGGGCGGATCCCTATTGCCCCACACTGGAGACCCCACCGGCTTCCCAGGAGCCAGCAGCTAAGCTCCATACGGAGCCGCAGGTGTGTGTGTGTGGGGAGAGTCAGCCTCTCCGGGGCCCCTGAGCCCCTTCTGCCCCACTCTCCCCATTGAGCCCCTGTCCCTGCCCCACTTTTCTCCCCAGCAGGACAGCACTGGTGCCCTCCCTGCCCCCAGGGCTGCAGGTCCCACCCAGCCCGGCACTCACATGCTCTGCAGCCTGGTGAAGCCCTGGAAGGAGGTGTTGGGGATGTTCTCCAAGGGGTTCTCAGTCAGGTCACTGCAAACAGACGGATCCCACATTAACACTCCATTCTCAGGGCTGCCCAGCACCCTGGGAGAACAGGGCGCACCCAGGCCTTCCCCCAGCCCAGGCCAAGTGCTCTCCCTGGGCTGAGGTTGCCTCCCTTCCTCTTCCCTCCCCAAGCAGGGACTCAGAAGACCTGGCCCTGTCCCTACCCTGTTCAGAGACCTTGGGCGAGTCTCTGCCCCACCTGGGTCTGTCCTGTCTCCCCTCCCACCCAGCCTGGTCCAGTCAGACTGGGACCGTCCATCCCAGAGAGAATAGTGCCCAGCATGATGGGACCCTCTAGGTCAAAGGGTGAGGCTGTAGCAAGGGCTGGGCAAGCAGGTGCACCAGGCCACCCCCCCACTCCTGGGGAGGATCCCCCAGCATTCCCCTGCCCTCACTCCTGCAGGGGGAAGGAATGAGGAGGGGGTTGCACTGCAGGGACATGCCATGGTTAACTGGGGGGGAGGTAGCGTAACCCCTCCCCGCCCCCCGAAGGCGCCAGCCCAGGGCAGCTCCCACACGGATAGGCATATGGACTTCAGAGCAGCCAGCTGGGCAGGAGGGAGGGGATGCTGAAGCGGGGGTCAGACACCAAGCTATTCCCCCAGCAGAGGGGGGCCTGGCTGGGAGCTTCGCTGCTCCCTGGCAGGTACTGTTCCAGGGAGCTCAGGACAAGCTCAGGTTTGTGCTGAGAGGGGAAGGTCTAGCGCCCCCCTGACCCTTCGCCAGCAGCCTGGGGGAGATGGGGAATTCAGCAGGCGCCGAGCCAGAGGAGCACAGGAGGTCTGGGGCTTGCACCCAGCCTGTCCCCAGCAAGGAGCTCCCTCCCCACCCCTCGCTCTAGAGCTTGAATTCCCAGGCCTCCCTACAGGCCCCGCACGGGGTGGCTGGACTCACATGACAACAGCAGTGCTGGCATCTGGGAACCCAGCACAGAGGGACACCAGGGAGCAGTTGCCCAGATCCAGCCTGGGGAGAGCAGAACAGTCAGAGGCACTGGGAGCCCCAAAACACCTCCCGACATGTTATCCCCCTTCCCCACCCCTTCCTTCTCCCACCTGCCCTGCACGTCTCCATCCACCTCCACCCCCTCTTCCTTCTCCATGCACCCCAAGGCCTCCATCCCCCCCGCACACGACTCCATACACCCCTCACCCTTCTCCATACACCCCTGCCCCCTTCCTTCTCCATGCACCCCGAGGCCTCCATCCCCCCTGCACACGACTCCATACACCCCTGCCCCCTTCCTTCTCCATGCACCCCGAGGCCTCCATCCCCCCTGCACACGACTCCATACACCCCTGCCCCCTTCCTTCTCCATGCACCCCGAGGCCTCCATCCCCCCTGCACACGACTCCATACACCCCTGCCCCCCTTCCTTCTCCATGCACCCCGAGGCCTCCACCCCCCCCCATCCATAGCCTTGTCCTAGGCAGGCACAAGGCTGGGGGCTCTGAGCTGAGTTCCTGTGGCCATGCTGGGCAGGGCTGGCCCCATGGAGGGTTCTGCTGCCTCTCTCACTCAGGAGTAGGGGACTCCTACTGGCAACAGCGGATTCCAGGTTCTTCCCACCAGCACTTGGTGCTTCCGAGATGCACAGATCCAGGTGGTGTCACCTCGGGGGGGGCTGCTCCCTGCCCCCCAGGAACTCAGCAGGTGGGGTGAGGCACCCCCCTGCCCAAGTCTGTGCCTCTCCTACCTATCTCACAACCAGCTGCCCCCTGGGCCTGGCAGCAGAGACCCACTAGGACCCTGGCGCTGCCAATGCCAGCAGGTAACCTCTGGGGGCATCCAGGCTGCCCCAGGGCTGGGCTCACGTTGGTCTCGCTGGCTTGGGGGCTGAGCGTGCCCAGGGCCGGCTGCCTGGCCAGGCACAGGGCAGTGCCCAGCACCAAGCAGACAGGCAGTGGGGGAGGGATGGGGTGGGCCTGGCCCCGCTCGCTCACTCACCCCACGATGATGCCTAGCTCCAGCTCCAGCTCCGGCTCCCTGCTGAGGCAGCAGCGCCCCTGCAGCTCCAAGGCCGGGCGCGCCGCGCAGTAACCGGCCACGCTGGAGCCGTTCCGCACCGGGCCCGGGCAGACGCTGCAGAGCTGGGGGGAGACAGGAGGAGTCAGGGGAGGAGCAGGCCCCCAAACTGCACCCACCCCCCGTGGTGCCTGGCCCCGCTCCGGGACCCAGCCTGGGGCCTGCAGGGCTGATCCCAGCCCGCGTCTGTCTGAGCTCAGCCCGGCCCCACCACCACCGGACCGGACCGCGCCAGCCCCCCGCCGGCAGCGTCCGGACAGGGACCCGGCACCACCGGACCGGACCGCGCCACGCCCCCCCCCCGGCAGTGTCCGGACAGGGACCCGGCACCACCGGACCGCACGGCGCCAGCCCCCCCCGGCAGCGTCCGGACAGGGACCCGGCACCACCGGACCGAACCGCGCCAGCCCCCCCCCCGGCAGTGTCCGGACAGGGACCCGGCACCACCGGACCGGACTGCGCCAGCCCACCCCCCGGCAGTGTCTGGACAGGGACCCGGCACCACCGGACCGGACCGCGCCAGCCCCCCCCGGCAGCGTCCGGACAGGGACCCGGCACCACCGGACCGGACCGCGCCAGCCCCCCGGCAGCGTCCGGACAGGGACCCGGCACCACCGGACCGGACCGCGCCAGCCCCCCCCCCCCCGGCAGTGTCTGGACAGGGACCCGGCACCACCGGACCGCACCGCGCCAGCCCCCCCCGGCAGCGTCCGGACAGGGACCCGGCACCACCGGACCGGACCGCGCCAGCCCCCCCCCCCCGGCAGTGTCCGGACAGGGACCCAGCACCACCGGACCGCACCGCGCCAGCCCCCCCGGCAGCGTCCGGACAGGGACCCGCACCACCGGACCGGACCGCGCCAGCCCCCCCCCCCGGCAGCGTCCGGACAGGGACCCGGCACCACCGGACCGGACCGCGCCAGCCCCCCCCCGGCAGTGTCCGGACAGGGACCCGGCACCACCGGACCGGACCGCGCCAGCCCCCCCCGGCAGTGTCCGGACAGGGACCCGGCACCACCGGACCGGACCGCGCCAGCCCCCCCCGGCAGTGTCCGGACAGGGACCCGGCACCACCGGACCGGACCGGACCGCGCCAGCCCCCCCCCCCCGGCAGCGTCCGGACAGGGACCCGGCACCACCGGACCGGACCGCGCCAGCCCCCTCCCCCGGCAGTGTCCGGACAGGGACCCGGCACCACCGGACCGGACCGCGCCAGCACCCCCCCCCCGGCAGTGTCCGGACAGGGACCCGGCACCACCGGACCGGACCGCGCCAGCCCCTCCCCCCCCCCGGCAGTGTCCGGACAGGGACCCGGCACCACCGGACCGGACCGCGCCAGCCCCCCCCCCCGGCAGCGTCCGGACAGGGACCCGGCACCACCGGACCGGACCGCGCCAGCCCCCCCCCGGCAGTGTCCGGACAGGGACCCGGCACCACCGGACCGGACCGCGCCAGCCCCCCCCGGCAGTGTCCGGACAGGGACCCGGCACCACCGGAACGGACCGCGCCAGCCCCCTCCCCCGGCAGCGTCCGGACAGGGACCCGGCACCACCGGACCGGACCGCGCCAGCCCCCCCCGGCAGTGTCCGGACAGGGACCCCGCACCACCTGACCGGACCGCGCCACCCCCCCCCCCGGCAGTGTCCGGACAGGGACCCGGCACCACCGGACCGGACCGCGCCAGCCCCCCCCCCCGGCAGTGTCCGGACAGGGACCCGGCACCACCGGACCGGACTGCGCCAGCCCCCCCCCGGCAGTGTCTGGACAGGGACCCGGCAACCACCGGACCGGACCGCGCCAGCCCCCCCCGGCAGTGTCCGGACAGGGACCCGGCACCACCGGACCGGACCGCGCCAGCCCCCCGGCAGCGTCCGGACAGGGACCCGGCACCACCGGACCGAACCGCGCCAGCCCCCCCCCCCCGGCAGTGTCTGGACAGGGACCCGGCACCACCGGACCGCACCGCGCCAGCCCCCCCCCCGGCAGCGTCCGGACAGGGACCCGGCACCACCGGACCGGACCGCGCCAGCCCCCCCCGGCAGTGTCCGGACAGGGACCCGGCACCACCGGACCGGACCGCGCCAGCCCCCCCCCCCGGCAGTGTCCGGACAGGGACCCGGCACCACCGGACCGGACCGCGCCAGCCCCCCCCGGCAGTGTCCGGACAGGGACCCGGCACCACCGGACCGGACCGCGCCAGCCCCCCCCCCGGCAGTGTCCGGACAGGGACCCGGCACCACCGGACCGGACCGCGCCAGCCCCCCCCCCCCGGCAGTGTCCGGCCAGGGACCCGGCACCACCGGACCAGCACCGCGCCAGCCCCCCCCGGCAGCGTCCGGACAGGGACCCGGCACCACCGGACCGGACCGCGCCAGCCCCCCCCCCCGGCAGTGTCCGGACAGGGACCCGGCACCACCGGACCGCACCGCGCCAGCCCCCCCCCGGCAGCGTCCGGACAGGGACCCGGCACCACCGGACCGGACCGCGCCAGCCCCCCCCGGCAGCGTCCGGACAGGGACCCGGCACCACCGGACCGGACCGCGCCAGCCCCCCCCCCCCGGCAGTGTCCGGACAGGGACCCGGCACCACCGGACCGGACCACGCCAGCCCCCCCCTCCCCCCCGGCAGTGTCCGGACAGGGACCCGGCACCACCGGACCGGACCGCGCCAGCCCCCCCCCCCCGGCAGCGTCCGGACAGGGACCCGGCACCACCGGACCGGACCGCGCCAGCGCCCCCCGGCAGTGTCCGGACAGGGACCCGGCACCACCGGACCGGACCGCGCCAGCCCCCCCCCCCCGGCAGCGTCCGGACAGGGACCCGGCACCACCGGACCGGACCGCGCCAGCCCCCCCCCCGGCCCGGCCCCTCTCACCGCGCTCCGCCCCGCCGCGCCGCCCCGCCCGGCCGCCAGCCCGAGCAGCAGCCGCAGGACCCAGGCGCAGGCTCCGGACCCCCCCCACCGGCCGCCCCATCTCCCGTTCGGCAGCCCCACGTGACGCGGGTCATGCGACGTAGGCCGCCGCGCAAGCGTCACATGATCGCAACCGACAGGTCACGTGACACCTCCCTCCGGGCCCCAACAAGCCGGCACCGCCCCCGCCGCCCTGCTGAAGGCTCCGCCTGGGGGCGGGGTCTCGACACGTCACGTCACGTCACGTCACCCTGCCGCAGCCGCGGGACCCCGGGGATGGGACCCGGTTCACCCCCCCGCACCCCCAGAGCCCCTCCCCCAGCGACCCCCACTCAGAGCCCCTCCCCCAGTGACCCCCGCAACCCCAGAGCCCCTCCCCAGTGACCCCTACTCTGAGCCCCTCCCCCAGTGACCCCCGCACCCCCAGAGCCCCTCCCCAGTGACCCCCGCACCCCCAGAGCCCCTCCCCAGTGACACCCCGCAACCCCAGAGCCCCTCCCCCAGCGACCCCCACTCAGAGCCCCTCCCCCAGTGACCCCCGCACCCCCAGAGCCCCTCCCCAGTGACCCCCACTCAGAGCCCCTCCCCAGTGACACCCCGCAACCCCAGAGCCCCTCCCCAGCGACTCCCCCTCAGAGCCCCTCCCCCAGTGACCCCCACTCAGAGCCCCTCCCCAGTGACACCCCGCAACCCCAGAGCCCCTCCCCAGCGACTCCCCCTCAGAGCCCCTCCCCCAGTGACCCCCACTCAGAGCCCCTCCCCAGTGACCCCCCGCAACCCCAGCCCATCCCCAGCGACCCCCCCTCAGAGCCCCTCCCCCAGTTACCCCCTGCACCCCCAGAGCCCCTCCCCAGTGACCCCCACTCTGAGCCCCTCCCCCAGTGACCCCCCTGCACTCCCAGAGCCCCTCCCCAGCAACCCCTACTCAGAGCCCCTCCCCCAGTGACCCCCCTGCACCCCCAGAGCCCCTCCCCAGCTACCCCCTCGCAACCCCAGCCCCTCCCCAGCAACCCCTACTCAGAGCCCCTCCCCCAGTGACACCCTGCACCCCCAGAGCCCCTCCCCAGCGACCCCCCCTCAGAGCCCCTCCCCCAGTGACCCCCTGCACCCCCAGAGCCCCTCCCCAGCAACCCCTACTCAGAGCCCCTCCCCCAGTGACCCCCCTGCACCCCCAGAGCCCCTCCCCAGTGACCCCCACTCTGAGCCCCTCCCCCAGTGACCCCCCTGCACTCCCAGAGCCCCTCCCCAGCAACCCCTACTCAGAGCCCCTCCCCCAGTGACACCCTGCACCCCCACAGCCCCTCCCCAGCCACCCCCTCGCAACCCCAGCCCCTCCCCCAGTGACACCCTGCACCCCCAGAGTCCCTCCCCGGCAACCCCTACTCAGAGCCCCTCCCCCAGTGACCCCCACTCAGAGCCCCTCCCCAGTGACCCCCCGCACCACCAGAGCCCCTCCCCAGCGACCCCCCCTCAGAGCCCCTCCCCCAGTGACCCCCTGCACCCCCAGAGCCCCTCCCTGGCAACCCCTACTCAGAGCCCCTCCCCCAGTGACCCCCACTCAGAGCCCCTCCCCAGTGACCCCCCGCAACCCCAGCCCATCCCCAGTGACCCCCCCTCAGAGCCCCTCCCCCAGTGACCCCCTGCACCCCCAGAGCCCCTCCCCAGCAACCCCTACTCTGAGCCCCTCCCCCAGTGACCCCCCCTGCACCCCCAGAGCCCCTCCCTGGCAACCCCTACTCAGAGCCCCTCCCCCAGTGACCCCCATTCAGAGCCCCTACCCAGTGACCCCCCGCAACCCCAGAGCCCCTCCCCAACAACCCCTACTCAGAGCCCCTCCCCCAGTGACCCCCCTGCACCCCCAGAGCCCCTCCCCAGCGACCCCCACTCAGAGCCCCTCCCCCAGTGACTCCCTTGCAACCCCAGCCCCTCCCCAGCGACCCCCACTCAGAGCCCCTCCCCCAGTGACCCCCCTGCACCCCCAACCCCTCCCCAGCCACCCCTACTCAGGGCCCCTCCCCCAGTGACCCCCTGCACCCCCAACCCCTCCCCAGCAACCCCCACTCAGAGCCCCTCCCTGTAACCTCCTGAGCCTCCCACCCCTGCCCTCCCCCTGTGAGTCCCCTGCCCAGAGCCCTGCCCTCCCAAGCATGAACCTGCGAGCCCCTCCCTTCACATGCGACCCCCCCCGCCCAGAGCCCTGTTCCCCTCACTGTGACCGCCCCCAGAACCCCTCCCTCCCCATGTGATCCCCGTGACAGTCTATATCATTATCTTCACTTTTACAAGACTGTGATAAACTTATGTGACGAAGTGGGAATGTTCTTAATGTTTTCTCTGAATACTGTGTTGGTGCCTCAGTGTCCCCATGGCAGTTCCTAAGTATCTGGCAGAGCCAAGGGCCAGTGCACCTAAATGCCTGACACTCTGTCTCCTAGCAACTGATGGCCTGGGCCCCTCCTCTGCAAAGGTGCCAGCTGAAGGTGTTGGAGACAAAGAGATCAGGTGACCTCCTGGCCCTGGAAAGGAGCTGAGCAGAGAGGAGGGGCTGGTTAGTCGGGAGCTGGCTGGGGACGAGGAGTGAATTGCAGACGTGGGGGTCTGGCTCACTGCCCCCCAGAATGGACCCGGCCGAGGGGTCCGGTTCGCTGTACCCACAAGCTCTGTTTTAGACCCTGTTCCTGTCATCGAATAAACCTCTGTGTTACTGGCTGGCTGAGAGTCACGTCTGACTGCAAAGTGGGGGTGCAGGACCCGGTGGCTTCCCCAGGACCCCGCCTGGGCTGACTCGCTGTGGGAAGCGCACGGAGGGGCAGAGGATGCTGAATGCTCCAAGGAGAGACCCAGGAGGTGAAGCTGTGTGAGCTTCTTGCCCTGAACAAGTCTGCTCCAAGGCAGAGGAGGCTCCCCAAAGTCCTGCCTGGCTTGGTGGGGAGCAGTTCCAGAGCGTCGCCTGGGGACTCCAGGACAACTTAATACAAAATACACCTTGTGAGATATTGTTAGGAACCTCATAATCTGCTGAACAATATTGTCCCGGTAAAATGTATATATCCACATTGTATGTAACGGGTACAAACGTCTCCTGTATCATGCTGATGTAACATTCTGCAGAGTTAGAATGGCAGCCCAGACTAGACAACTCAGAGACACTGGCACCCCAGCCAGGTGTTACTGGACCATCACCTGCTTAAAGGGCTAGTCTCTGGCGGGGGAAGGTGTGAACAAGACAGTTATATTTCATCACAAGGAGGGTTCAAACCTCACGTCCGCAAGAGAGTGTTGGTCACCATGACTCAGCAAGGATGTTTCCAGTACAAGAAATGGAATGATAAAGCGGGAGGAAAACGCTTAACCTCACACTCCTCCTTCGTCGCTGCTCATGACATCAACGACTCAAAGAGCTGACGCTGGAGGGTGGGGAGTCCTGGCTGGAGGCTTTTCAGCCGGTACAGACCCCAGTTCGCTTCTGCTGAGCAAACCTCTCGCTGCGTACCCGGGAGCAGGATAGATGCTGGAGGCTGGTGATAACTGGCCAGGAGTGCCTGTTCCCCAGCAAAGCTGTGAAAAAGGCACTGCAGGGTGGAGAACCGAGAAGACAAGGCTGTTCACAGTGCAGACTGTACCCTGAGCAATGTCACACCCCCATGCCCAGAGCCCTGCTCTCCCAAGAGTGAGCCCCAGAGCACCCCCCGCCCAGGACAGATTCACTTTTTGTGGGCCTGGCACCAAACATATTTGTGGGCCCCTATAAGGGCAATGGAGCCTGGCATGGGGGGGGTCAGTCCCTGGACCGAGGGGCCGGCCAGGGGCAATGGGGTGTGGCAGGGGCGCCCCGCTCTGCCCAGCCCAGTGCGAGGGCAATAGTTACAAACCGGCAGGTGCTACATGCACAATGGTCTGCCCAGCCCTGTGCTGCCAGCATGCCCCATGCCACGCCACACATCCCCCAACACCGGAACACCCCTGCCCCAATTCCATATGGCCAGAGCCCCCCCAGACCCACTGTGCCCAGCGCTCCTGCCAGACCCTGCCACAAATGCATAGCACCCTGCACGCCACCACCCCTGCCCAGCGCCCCCCTGCCCACAGCCCCACAACAACTGCCCAGCACCCCCTGAGAACTCCCACTCCCTAGTGCCCCAACACACAGAGATTTTCCCTGCCCCCTCACAGCCCAGCACCCACCCCCCTAGGCCTCCAGAGACCCCCTCCCCAACACCCTGCCTCCAGGCACGCTCACCGGCTCTGCTGGGAGGCGACTGTGCTGCTGGGCTGAGCCGGCAGCGCAGCCAGGGCTGGTCCTGGGGCCGGGAATCACTCCAGCCCCTCAGGAGTGGTGCAATCAGCCAGACCAGAGCCTGCCCCAGCTGGGCTCCCTCAGGACCCACTTGCCTGGAAGGGCCCAGCCAAGCCCTCCCCACTGCCCCCCCCGCACTGACTGAGCTTGGGCAGGCTTTGGCAGCAGTCCCAGGTGGCTCAGCTCCAGGGAGACAGGCAGGGCCCCGCAGGTGGTGGGAAGCAGAGACTGCCGGGGGCTGGAGGGGCACTAGGGTCCAGCCAGGGGCAGAGAGAAGCCGGAGGGTGAGGCCAGGAGGTGGAGAGGAGCCCTTGCTGACCAGCAGGCTGGCTGAGAGGAGCAAGTGGTGGTGGCGGGCTGGCGGGGTCTCGGGGCACAGTGCAAGCAGAGCAGGCTGGGGCCACTGGCACCATTGTAAACCTAGCACTGCTCCCTCCCCATGTGACTCCCTCACCCCAGAACTCCGCTCCCCCAAGCATCAAAGAATCCTGTGGCACCTTATAGACTAACAGACGTTTTGGTGCATGAGCTTTCGTGGGTGAATACCCACTTCTTCAGATGCATGTGGTGGAAATATCCAGGGGCAGGTATATATATGCTAGCAAGCAAGCTAGAGATAACGAGGTCAGTTCAATCAGGGAGGATGAGGCCCTGTTCTAGCAGTTGAGGTGTGAAAACCAAGAGAGGAGAAACTGGTTCTGTAATTGGCAAGCCATTCACAGTCTTTGTTCAATCCTGAGCTGATGGTGTCAAATTTGCAGATGAACTGAAGCTCAGCAGTTTCTCTTTGAAGTCTGGTCCGGAAGTTTTTTTGCTGCAGGATGGCCACCTTAAGGTCTGCTATAGTGTGGCCAGGGAGGTTGAAGTGCTCTCCTACAGGTTTTTGTATATTGCCATTCCTAATGTCTGATTTGTGTCCATTTATCCTTTTCCGTAGAGACTGTTGTTTGGCCGATGTACATAGCAGAGGGGCATTGCTGGCATATGATGGCGTATATTACATTGGTGGATGTGCAGGTGAATGAACCAGTGATGGTGTGGCTGATCTGGTTAGGTCCTGTGATGGTGTCGCTGGTGTAGATATGTGGGCAGAGTTGGCATCGAGGTTTGTTGCATGGATTGGTTCCTGAGCTAGAGTTATTATGGTGCGGTGTGCAGTTACTGGTAAGAATATGTTTCAGGTTGGCAGATTGTCTGTGGGCGAGGACTGGCCTGCCACCCAAGGCCTGTGAAAGTGTGGGATCATTGTCCAGGATGGGTTGTAGATCCTTGATGATGCGTTGGAGGGGTTTTAGCTGGGGGCTGTATGTGATGGCCAGTGGAGTCCTGTTGGTTTCTTTCTTGGGTTTGTCTTGCAGTAGGAGGCTTCTGGGTACACGTCTGGCTCTGTTGATCTGTTTCCTTATTTCCTCGTGCGGGTATTGTAGTTTTGAGAATGCTTGGTGGAGATTTTGTAGGTGTTGGTCTCTGTCTGAGGTGTTAGAGCAGATGCAGTTGTACCTCAGTGCTTGGCTGTAGACAATGGATCGTGTGATGTGCCCGGGATGGAAGCTGGAGGCATGAAGGTAGGCATAGCAGTCGGTGGGTTTTCGATATAGGGTGGTGTTAATGTGACCATCACTTATTTGCACCGTGGTGTCAAGAAAGTGGACCTCCCGTGTAGATTGGTCCAGGCTGAGGTTGATGGTGGGGTGGAAGCTGTTGAAATCGTGGTGGAATTTTTCCAGAGTCTCCTTCCCATGGGTCCAGATAATGAAGATGTCATCAATGTAGCTTAGGTAGAGAAGGAGCGTGAGTGGACGAGAGCTGAGGAAGCGTTGTTCCAGGTCGGCCATAAAAATATTGGCATATTGTGGGGCCATGCGGGTGGCATAGCGGTGCCACTGATCTGGAGATATATATTGTCATCAAATTTGAAATAGTTGTGTGTAAGTATAAAGGCACAGAGCTCAGCAGCCAGTTGTGCTGTGGCATCATCAGGGATGGTGTTCTTGACAGCTTGTATTCCATCTGTGTGTGGGATGTTTGTGTAGAGAGCCTCTACATCCATGGTGGCTAGGATGGTGTTTTCTGCGAGGTCACCAATGCTGTAGTTTCCTCAGGAAATCAGTGGTGTCGCGGAGATAGCTGGGAGTGCTGGTGGCATAGGGTCTGAGTAGAGAGTCCATATATCCAGACAGTCCTTCAGTGAGAGTGCCAATGCCCGAGATGATGGGGCGTCCAGGATTTCCGGGTTTGTGGATCTTGGGTAGTAGATAGAATAACCCTGGTCGGGGCTCTAGGGGTATGTTGATTTCTTCTGGTGTTAGTGTAGGGAGTGTCCTGAGTAGATGCTGTAGTTTCTTAGTGTATTCCTCAGTGGGATCTGAGGGAAGTGGCCTGTAGAATTTGGTATTGGAGTGTTGTCTGGCGGCCTCCTTTTGGTAGTCAGACCTGTTCATGATGACAACGGCACCTCCTTTATCAGCCTCTTTGATGATAATGTCAGGGTGGTTTCTGAGGCTGTGGATGGCATTGCGTTCTGCACGGCTTAGGTTGTGAGGCAAGCGATGTTGTTGTTCCACGATTTCTGCCTGTGCATGCTGGCGGAAGCATTCAATGTATAGGTCCAGACTGTCATTTCGATCCTCAGGAGGAGTCCATGTGGAGTTCTTCTTCTCCCCCAAGCATGACCACCCAGAGTCCCCCCTCCCCATGTCACCCCAAACCCATCTCTCCCAGTGTGACCCTCCACCCCAGAGAACCATCCTCCCCATGTGACCCCCCTGAGTGCCACCTCCCTGTGTGACCCCCCCCATGTCAGACCACCACCCTCCCCATGTGACCCCGAGTGCCACCTCCTTGTGTGACCCCCCTCCATACCAGAGCACTGCCTTCCCCAGCGTGAACCCCCCACCCCAGAGCAGGAGCACTGCTTGCCCCATATGTGACCCCCCATCACAATTCTCAGGGCCGGTGACTATGCCCCAGCCTGCGAACAGTCTCTGGGAGGGGCCTTCAGTGACCCAGTTCCCTGGGTCTCACTCTTCCCCCAGGGTGAATCACACGGCCTCCCCACCTCCTGAGACTGTGTAGAACTGATAAATGAAATTGTTTTTAATTGTTCACTTTATTAATTATCACAGAGGTGGCCGTGTTAGTCTGGATCTGTAAAAGCAGCAAAGAATCCTGTGGCACTTTATAGACTAACAGACGTTTTGGAGCATGAGCTTTCATGCAGCTGACGAAGTGGGTATTCACCCACGAAAGCTCATGCTCCAAAATGTCTGTTAGTCTATAAGGTGCCACAGGATTCTTTGCCGCTTTATTAATGTAACTTCTGTGCACCATTCACTACACTTGCCTACACTGTAACTTCTGTTCTCTGTTTGCCATAGTGTAATTCAAACCCCATTTTAAAACGCTCACTCCATTTTGTAAAAGCTTCCTCCAACCTTCATTTTTGCAAACCCTGCTGTACTCTTATTAGTTAGTTTAGCTGTGTGACTGAGGGATGGATGGATGATGGAATCAACCTCCAGCCCCAGTCTGTCCTGATGAGATAAAGTTCAAACCCCACTGGCTGAAGATGCAGACAAGAGCCCTAACAAAGTAAGCAGAGTCCACCCTAAAAAGAAAAGGTGCAATAAAAGGAAGATCAAAGCCAGGTCCAAGGCTGAAAGTCACACCTGCAATTGACGGGTGATCAATCACCAAACCCAGAGGCAGTGTGACACCACTCACTCACTCATGCCCGGGGTATGGGCCGCCAACAACAGATCTCCAGAGTCCTCTATCCTGGGCCCTTCGCTCTAGCTGGTTCCAGGTATAACCCATTTTTTTGCTATCAGGCACTGCAGTGGAACCCCCAAGGCAAGCGGAAAAGAGGCCGTCCAAGAAACACCTGGCGACGTGACCTTCAAGCGTGACACAAAAAGACCTATAGACTCTGGATTCAAACTAAAGCCTACAAAAAGGATGGGTGAGATGAAAGACTTTGGAGGGTAACGTTCTGCTGCCAACATGGAAGGGCATCAGTGCAGGCCCAACAGAGACCCAGCTTGTCCTTGTGCCAGGCTTTCCTGGCCAGTTACCGCCACAAGCTACAAACCCAAGCTGCAAAATCAAGCCATGAACTTAAACTATCTTCAGGACTGGTAACTATGCAGCAGCTGCAGAACATCTGGGGTGTGTGTATGTGTGTATTACGATGATTGTTATAAATGTGGCATCTTTGTCTTGCCCCCTGAAAAGATCCTGTGTAGTTTTGTCTCTACAACAACTGGGCCCCTGGGGCTGCAGGCGCAGCCCCCCTGCCCTACCCTGGGAGCTCTGGGCAGCAAGTCTGGGACAGATCCTGGGGGAGATGTGTACAATCTGGGGGAGCAGCACCCCCCCAGCATCTGTGGGGTCACCCAGCCAGCGCGGGCAGACAGGCGGGTGTATCCGCGGCCTGGCACATGGCCCAGGCAGCCCTTGGGGGGCCCAGAGAAAAGAAAGTTACAGCAGAGTCCGTTCTGGTCAGCACAGAGCCCGGTCCCTCTGATCCCTCTTTCTCCCAGTTTGTGGGCCCCCAAGAAGCCCCCAGCAGCAAACTCTTAGCCACCCCCCTCACCGTCACTCCCTAGTGTTTTGTTCCCCAGCCAGGCAAACACAGCACCTTACACTGGGGCAACAATTTGGTTCCCTGCAGAATTGGCATCCAGGCGTCTTTCCCCATTTACCCCTTTGGGGGGCCACTTGCCCTCGGCTTCTCCAGCTGCAGGTCATGCTTTCACTACTTCTGGCCCGCTCCTTCCCTCTCACAGTCTGCTAGTCTCTGTGGCTGGAGTGCCAATTCCCAGCATTTCAGATCCCAGTCCCTGGTACAAGTGACCGTGCTCAGTTCAGTCTGGAAGCAGGAAGAGATGTGACAAAGTTTATAATATTTCTATGAAGTCTATATGTGCCTCAGTTTCCCCAGTATGCTCCATTGTTATTCGGGGTGGGGGGAAGAGTCTGTTTTCAGCAGATGCTTAGAGACACAGGTGTGAATGGTGTCTGGCAGTTAGGTCCCATCTCAGTGCAGGGTCTGAGCAGATAATGGCAGATCCAATCACCGGGACTTTGTAATCCCTGGGTTTCCTAAGGAGAGGTGGGGAAGTCCCATCCCTCTGGGCGCTTGGTTACTAGGTGTCAAAGTCCCAGTGACTGGCCTTGTCCTTGGCTTCCTGGTGCTCCGGGGGTCTAGGCACACACATGCTTCATACAAACATGACAAAAAATTCCCACTGGGTCACATCGCTCCCCTCTTTGAGACCGACCAGAGCAGGGACCTGGCCCCCATCAACATGGCTGAAGCAGTGGGAATTGGAGCTGGATGGGGAACTAGGTCTTGAGGCCCTGGCTGCTCTTTCTGCCCCTGCCTCTGCCCCTGTTTCTGTCACTCTCTGAACCTCTTGGAGCCCTGCCTGGTTCTCAGACCGACCATCTTTCTCCAGCCGTTCCACCAGCTGCCCCTTGTTGAGCTTCCCCACACGCAACGTCTCTCTCTGCACAGGCTTGCGCCGTCCCTCTCGGGGAGACCGTTTTCTTGCTGTTTCCTCTAACTCCCCTTGTATTACTGCCGCACATCACTTGCTGCAGTGTACTTCTTGTGCATTCAGCATCCCACCGCTGCCACCACCCGTGTATTAGCCTGCCCAGAAAGCAAACACACCGACCCCCAGCTAGGTAACAATGGCGCATAGAGGGGAAACCGAGGCACACAGAGGCTTCATACAAATATTACAAAAATATTCCTTCTTCATCACACACACCCACCTCAGAACAGGAGCGCTGCCCTCCCCACGTGTGAACCCCCCACCTCAGAACAGGAGCGCTGCCCTCCCCACGTGTGAACCCCCCACCCCAGAACAGGAGCGCTGCCCTCCCCACGTGTGAACCCCCCACCTCAGAACAGGAGCGCTGCCCTCCCCACGTGTGACCCCCCCACCGCAGAACAGGAGCGCTGCCCTCCCCATGTGTGAACCCCCCACCTCAGAACAGGAGCGCTGCCCTCCCCACGTGTGAACCCCCCCACCCCAGAACAGGAGCGCTGCCCACCCCCCCGGTGAACCCCCCACCTCAGAACAGGAGCGCTGCCCTCCCCACGTGTGACCCCCCACCTCAGAACAGGAGCGCTGCCCTCCCCACGTGTGAACCCCCCACCTCAGAACAGGAGCGCTGCCCTCCCCACGTGTGAACCCCCCACCTCAGAACAGGAGCGCTGCCCTCCCCACGTGTGAACCCCCCCACCTCAGAACAGGAGCGCTGCCCTCCCCACGTGTGACCCCCCCACCTCAGAACAGGAGCGCTGCCCTCCCCACGTGTGACCCCCCCACCTCAGAACAGGAGCGCTGCCCTCCCCACGTGTGAACCCCCCCACCTCAGAACAGGAGCGCTGCCCTCCCCACGTGTGAACCCCCCACCTCAGAACAGGAGCGCTGCCCTCCCCACGTGTGAACCCCCCACCTCAGAACAGGAGCGCTGCCCTCCCCACGTGTGACCCCCCCACCTCAGAACAGGAGCGCTGCCCTCCCCACGTGTGAACCCCCCCACCTCAGAACAGGAGCGCTGCCCTCCCCACGTGTGAACCCCCCACCTCAGAACAGGAGCGCTGCCCTCCCCACGTGTGAACCCCCCCACCTCAGAACAGGAGCGCTGCCCTCCCCACGTGTGACCCCCCCACCTCAGAACAGGAGCGCTGCCCTCCCCACGTGTGACCCCCCCACCTCAGAACAGGAGCGCTGCCCTCCCCACGTGTGACCCCCCCACCTCAGAACAGGAGCGCTGCCCTCCCCACGTGTGAACCCCCCACCTCAGAACAGGAGCGCTGCCCTCCCCACGTGTGAACCCCCCACCTCAGAACAGGAGCGCTGCCCTCCCCACGTGTGACCCCCCCACCTCAGAACAGGAGCGCTGCCCTCCCCACGTGTGACCCCCCCACCTCAGAACAGGAGCGCTGCCCTCCCCACGTGTGACCCCCCCACCCCAGAACAGGAGCGCTGCCCTCCCCACGTGTGAACCCCCCCACCTCAGAACAGGAGCGCTGCCCTCCCCACGTGTGAACCCCCCCACCCCAGAACAGGAGCGCTGCCCTCCCCCCATGTCAACCCCCCACCTCAGAACAGGAGCGCTGCCCTCCCCACGTGTGACCCCCCCACCCCAGAACAGGAGCGCTGCCCTCCCCACGTGTGACCCCCCCACCTCAGAACAGGAGCGCTGCCCTCCCCACGTGTGACCCCCCCACCCCAGAACAGGAGCGCTGCCCTCCCCACGTGTGAACCCTCCCACCCCAGAACAGGAGCGCTGCCCTCCCCACGTGTGAACCCCCCACCTCAGAACAGGAGCGCTGCCCTCCCCACGTGTGACCCCCCCACCTCAGAACAGGAGCGCTGCCCTCCCCACGTGTGACCCCCCCACCTCAGAACAGGAGCGCTGCCCTCCCCACGTGTGACCCCCCCACCTCAGAACAGGAGCGCTGCCCTCCCCACGTGTGACCCCCCCACCCCAGAACAGGAGCGCTGCCCTCCCCACGTGTGAACCCCCCCACCCCAGAACAGGAGCGCTGCCCTCCCCACGTGTGACCCCCCCCACCTCAGAACAGGAGCGCTGCCCTCCCCACGTGTGAACCCCCCACCTCAGAACAGGAGCGCTGCCCTCCCCACGTGTGACCCCCCCACCTCAGAACAGGAGCGCTGCCCTCCCCACCTGTGAACCCCCCCACCTCAGAACAGGAGCGCTGCCCTCCCCACGTGTGACCCCCCCACCTCAGAACAGGAGCGCTGCCCTCCCCACGTGTGAACCCCCCACCCCAGAACAGGAGCGCTGCCCTCCCCACGTGTGACCCCCCCACCCCAGAACAGGAGCGCTGCCCTCCCCACGTGTGACCCCCCCACCCCAGAACAGGAGCGCTGCCCTCCCCACGTGTGACCCCCCCACCTCAGAACAGGAGCGCTGCCCTCCCCACGTGTGACCCCCCCACCTCAGAACAGGAGCGCTGCCCTCCCCACGTGTGACCCCCCCACCTCAGAACAGGAGCGCTGCCCTCCCCACGTGTGAACCCCCCACCTCAGAACAGGAGCGCTGCCCTCCCCACGTGTGAACCCCCCACCTCAGAACAGGAGCGCTGCCCTCCCCACGTGTGAACCCCCCACCTCAGAACAGGAGCGCTGCCCTCCCCACGTGTGACCCCCCCACCTCAGAACAGGAGCGCTGCCCTCCCCACGTGTGAACCCCCCCACCTCAGAACAGGAGCGCTGCCCTCCCCACGTGTGAACCCCCCACCTCAGAACAGGAGCGCTGCCCTCCCCACGTGTGACCCCCCCACCTCAGAACAGGAGCGCTGCCCTCCCCACGTGTGACCCCCCCACCCCAGAACAGGAGCGCTGCCCTCCCCACGTGTGAACCCCCCACCTCAGAACAGGAGCGCTGCCCTCCCCACGTGTGACCCCCCCACCTCAGAACAGGAGCGCTGCCCTCCCCACGTGTGAACCCCCCCACCTCAGAACAGGAGCGCTGCCCTCCCCACGTGTGAACCCCCCCACCTCAGAACAGGAGCGCTGCCCTCCCCACGTGTGACCCCCCCACCTCAGAACAGGAGCGCTGCCCTCCCCACGTGTGAACCCCCCCACCTCAGAACAGGAGCGCTGCCCTCCCCACGTGTGACCCCCCCACCTCAGAACAGGAGCGCTGCCCTCCCCACGTGTGACCCCCCCACCTCAGAACAGGAGCGCTGCCCTCCCCACGTGTGAACCCCCCCACCACAGAACAGGAGCGCTGCCCTCCCCACGTGTGACCCCCCCACCTCAGAACAGGAGCGCTGCCCTCCCCACGTGTGACCCCCCCACCTCAGAACAGGAGCGCTGCCCTCCCCACGTGTGAACCCCCCACCTCAGAACAGGAGCGCTGCCCTCCCCACGTGTGAACCCCCCACCTCAGAACAGGAGCGCTGCCCTCCCCACGTGTGAACCCCCCCACCTCAGAACAGGAGCGCTGCCCTCCCCACGTGTGAACCCCCCCACCTCAGAACAGGAGCGCTGCCCTCCCCACGTGTGAACCCCCCCACCCCAGAACAGGAGCGCTGCCCTCCCCACGTGTGACCCCCCCACCTCAGAACAGGAGCGCTGCCCTCCCCACGTGTGAACCCCCCCACCTCAGAACAGGAGCGCTGCCCTCCCCACGTGTGACCCCCCCACCCCAGAACAGGAGCGCTGCCCTCCCCACGTGTGACCCCCCCACCTCAGAACAGGAGCGCTGCCCTCCCCACGTGTGAACCCCCCCACCTCAGAACAGGAGCGCTGCCCTCCCCACGTGTGAACCCCCCCACCCCAGAACAGGAGCGCTGCCCTCCCCACGTGTGAACCCCCCCACCTCAGAACAGGAGCGCTGCCCTCCCCACGTGTGAACCCCCCCACCTCAGAACAGGAGCGCTGCCCTCCCCACGTGTGAACCCCCCCACCTCAGAACAGGAGCGCTGCCCTCCCCACGTGTGACCCCCCCACCTCAGAACAGGAGCGCTGCCCTCCCCACGTGTGAACCCCCCCACCTCAGAACAGGAGCGCTGCCCTCCCCACGTGTGAACCCCCCACCTCAGAACAGGAGCGCTGCCCTCCCCACGTGTGACCCCCCCACCTCAGAACAGGAGCGCTGCCCTCCCCACGTGTGACCCCCCCACCTCAGAACAGGAGCGCTGCCCTCCCCACGTGTGACCCCCCCACCTCAGAACAGGAGCGCTGCCCTCCCCACGTGTGACCCCCCCACCGCAGAACAGGAGCGCTGCCCTCCCCACCTGTGAACCCCCCCACCTCAGAACAGGAGCGCTGCCCTCCCCACGTGTGACCCCCCCACCTCAGAACAGGAGCGCTGCCCTCCCCACATGTGAACCCCCCCACCTCAGAACAGGAGCGCTGCCCTCCCCACCTGTGAACCCCCCCACCTCAGAACAGGAGCGCTGCCCTCCCCACTTGTGACCCCCCCACCTCAGAACAGGAGCGCTGCCCTCCCCACGTGTGAACCCCCCCACCACAGAACAGGAGCGCTGCCCTCCCCACGTGTGACCCCCCCACCTCAGAACAGGAGCGCTGCCCTCCCCACGTGTGACCCCCCCACCTCAGAACAGGAGCGCTGCCCTCCCCACGTGTGACCCCCCCACCTCAGAACAGGAGCGCTGCCCTCCCCACGTGTGAACCCCCCCACCTCAGAACAGGAGCGCTGCCCTCCCCACGTGTGACCCCCCCACCTCAGAACAGGAGCGCTGCCCTCCCCACGTGTGAACCCCCCCACCTCAGAACAGGAGCGCTGCCCTCCCCACGTGTGAACCCCCCACCCCAGAACAGGAGCGCTGCCCTCCCCACGTGTGAACCCCCCACCTCAGAACAGGAGCGCTGCCCTCCCCACGTGTGACCCCCCCACCTCAGAACAGGAGCGCTGCCCTCCCCACGTGTGACCCCCCCACCTCAGAACAGGAGCGCTGCCCTCCCCACGTGTGACCCCCCCCACCTCAGAACAGGAGCGCTGCCCTCCCCACGTGTGACCCCCCCACCTCAGAACAGGAGCGCTGCCCTCCCCACGTGTGACCCCCCCACCTCAGAACAGGAGCGCTGCCCTCCCCACGTGTGACCCCCCCACCTCAGAACAGGAGCGCTGCCCTCCCCACGTGTGAACCCCCCCACCTCAGAACAGGAGCGCTGCCCTCCCCACGTGTGACCCCCCACCTCAGAACAGGAGCGCTGCCCTCCCCACGTGTGAACCCCCCCACCTCAGAACAGGAGCGCTGCCCTCCCCACGTGTGAACCCCCCCACCTCAGAACAGGAGCGCTGCCCTCCCCACGTGTGACCCCCCCACCTCAGAACAGGAGCGCTGCCCTCCCCACGTGTGAACCCCCCACCTCAGAACAGGAGCGCTGCCCTCCCCACGTGTGACCCCCCCACCTCAGAACAGGAGCGCTGCCCTCCCCACGTGTGACCCCCCCACCTCAGAACAGGAGCGCTGCCCTCCCCACGTGTGACCCCCCCACCTCAGAACAGGAGCGCTGCCCTCCCCACGTGTGAACCCCCCACCTCAGAACAGGAGCGCTGCCCTCCCCACGTGTGACCCCCCCACCTCAGAACAGGAGCGCTGCCCTCCCCACGTGTGACCCCCCCACCTCAGAACAGGAGCGCTGCCCTCCCCACGTGTGACCCCCCCACCTCAGAACAGGAGCGCTGCCCTCCCCACGTGTGAACCCCCCCACCTCAGAACAGGAGCGCTGCCCTCCCCACGTGTGAACCCCCCACCTCAGAACAGGAGCGCTGCCCTCCCCACGTGTGAACCCCCCACCTCAGAACAGGAGCGCTGCCCTCCCCACGTGTGAACCCCCCACCTCAGAACAGGAGCGCTGCCCTCCCCACGTGTGACCCCCCCACCCCAGAACAGGAGCGCTGCCCTCCCCACGTGTGACCCCCCCACCTCAGAACAGGAGCGCTGCCCTCCCCACGTGTGAACCCCCCCACCTCAGAACAGGAGCGCTGCCCTCCCCACGTGTGACCCCCCCACCTCAGAACAGGAGCGCTGCCCTCCCCACGTGTGACCCCCCCACCTCAGAACAGGAGCGCTGCCCTCCCCACGTGTGACCCCCCACCCCAGAACAGGAGCGCTGCCCTCCCCACGTGTGAACCCCCCACCTCAGAACAGGAGCGCTGCCCTCCCCACGTGTGACCCCCCCACCTCAGAACAGGAGCGCTGCCCTCCCCACGTGTGAACCCCCCCACCTCAGAACAGGAGCGCTGCCCTCCCCACGTGTGAACCCCCCACCTCAGAACAGGAGCGCTGCCCTCCCCACGTGTGAACCCCCCCACCTCAGAACAGGAGCGCTGCCCTCCCCACGTGTGAACCCCCCCACCTCAGAACAGGAGCGCTGCCCTCCCCACGTGTGACCCCCCCACCTCAGAACAGGAGCGCTGCCCTCCCCACGTGTGAACCCCCCCACCTCAGAACAGGAGCGCTGCCCTCCCCACCTGTGAACCCCCCCACCTCAGAACAGGAGCGCTGCCCTCCCCACGTGTGACCCCCCCACCTCAGAACAGGAGCGCTGCCCTCCCCACGTGTGACCCCCCCACCTCAGAACAGGAGCGCTGCCCTCCCCACGTGTGACCCCCCCACCTCAGAACAGGAGCGCTGCCCTCCCCACGTGTGACCCCCCCACCTCAGAACAGGAGCGCTGCCCTCCCCACGTGTGACCCCCCCACCTCAGAACAGGAGCGCTGCCCTCCCCACGTGTGACCCCCCCACCTCAGAACAGGAGCGCTGCCCTCCCCACGTGTGACCCCCCCACCTCAGAACAGGAGCGCTGCCCTCCCCACGTGTGACCCCCTCACCTCAGAACAGGAGCGCTGCCCTCCCCACGTGTGAACCCCCCCACCTCAGAACAGGAGCGCTGCCCTCCCCACGTGTGACCCCCCCACCTCAGAACAGGAGCGCTGCCCTCCCCACGTGTGAACCCCCCCACCTCAGAACAGGAGCGCTGCCCTCCCCACGTGTGAACCCCCCCACCTCAGAACAGGAGCGCTGTCCTGCCCATGTGTGACCCCCCCACCTCAGAACAGGAGCGCTGCCCTCCCCACGTGTGACCCCCCCACCTCAGAACAGGAGCGCTGCCCTCCCCACGTGTGAACCCCCCCACCTCAGAACAGGAGCGCTGCCCTCCCCACGTGTGACCCCCCCACCTCAGAACAGGAGCGCTGCCCTCCCCACGTGTGAACCCCCCACCTCAGAACAGGAGCGCTGCCCTCCCCACGTGTGAACCCCCCCACCTCAGAACAGGAGCGCTGCCCTCCCCACGTGTGAACCCCCCCACCTCAGAACAGGAGCGCTGCCCTCCCCACGTGTGACCCCCCCACCTCAGAACAGGAGCGCTGCCCTCCCCACGTGTGAACCCCCCACCTCAGAACAGGAGCGCTGCCCTCCCCACGTGTGAACCCCCCACCTCAGAACAGGAGCGCTGCCCTCCCCACGTGTGACCCCCCCACCTCAGAACAGGAGCGCTGCCCTCCCCACGTGTGAACCCCCCCCCTTT